>NC_060173.1:118602741-118655378 GCF_021184085.1 Oncorhynchus gorbuscha | reverse complement strand
AGTATTACCTCTATCACGGTCAAATCAAATCAAATCAAATTTATTTATATAGCCCTTCGTACATCAGCTGATATCTCAAAGTGCTGTACAGAAACCCAGCCTAAAACCCCAAACAGCAAACAATGCAGGTGTAAAAGCACGGTGGCTAGGAAAAACTCCCTAGAAAGGCCAAAACCTAGGAAGAAACCTAGAGAGGAACCGGGCTATGTGGGGTGGCCAGTCCTCTTCTGGCTGTGCCGGGTAGAGATTATAACAGAACATGACCAAGATGTTCAAATGTTCATAAATGACCAGCATGGTCAAATAACAATAAGGCAGAACAGTTGAAACTGGAGCAGCAGCACAGTCAGGTGGACTGGGGACAGCAAGGAGCCATCATGTCAGGTAGTCCTGGGGCACGGTCCTAGGGCTCAGGTCCTCCGAGAGAGAGAAAGAAAGAGAGAATTAGAGAGAGCATATGTGGGGGTGGCCAGTCCTCTTCTGGCTGTGCCGGGTGGAGATTATAACAGAATGTGGCCAAGATGTTCAAATGTTCATAAATGACCAGCATGGTTGAATAATAGTAAGGCAGAACAGTTGAAACTGGAGCAGGAGCATGGCCAGGTGGACTGGGACAGCAAGGAGTCCTCATGTCAGGTAGTCCTGGGACATGGTCCTAGGGCCCAGGCCAGTTGAAACTGGAGCAGCAGCATGGCCAGGTGGACTGGGGACAGCAAGGAGTCATCATGTCAGGTAGTCCTGGGGCATGGTCCTAGGGCTCAGGTCCTCCGAGAGAGAGAAAGAAAGAGAGAAGGAGAGAATTAGAGAACGCACACTTAGATTCACACAGGACACCTGAATAGGACAGGAGAAGTACTCCAGATAAACAAACTGACCCTAGCCCCCCGACACATAAACTACTGCAGCATAAATACTGGAGGCTGAGACAGGAGGGGTCAGGAGACACTGTGGCCCCATCCGAGGACACCCCCGGACAGGGCCAAACAGGAAGGATATAACCCCACCCAATTTGCCAAAGCACAGCCCCCACACCACTAGAGGGAAATCTTCAACCACCAACTTACCATCCTGAGACAAGGCCGAGTATAGCCCACAAAGATCTCCGACACGGTACAACCCAAGGGGGGAACCCAGACAGGCCGACCACAACAGTGAATCAACCCACCCAGGTGACGCACCCCCCCAGGGACGGCACGAGAGAGCCCCAGCAAGCCAGTGACTCAGCCCCGTAACAGGGTTAGAGGCAGAGAATCCCAGTGGAAAGAGGGGAACCGGCCAGGCAGAGACAGCAAGGGCGGTTCGTTGCTCCAGAGCCTTTCCGTTCACCTTCCCACTCCTGGGCCAGACTACACTCAATCATATGACCCACTGAAGAGATGAGTCTTCAGTAAAGACTTAAAGGTTGAGACCGAGTTTGCGTCTCTGACATGGGTAGGCAGACCGTTCCATAAAAATGGAGCTCTATAGGAGAAAGCCCTGCCTCCAGCTGTTTGCTTAGAAATTCTAGGGACAATTAGGAGGCCTGCGTCTTGTGACCGTAGCGTACGTGTAGGTATGTACGGCAGGACCAAATCAGAGAGATAGGTAGGAGCAAGCCCATGTAATGCTTTGTAGGTTAGCAGTAAAACCTTGAAATCAGCCCTTGCTTTGACAGGAAGCCAGTGTAGAGAGGCTAGCACTGGAGTAATATAATCAAATTTTTTGGTTCTAGTCAGGATTCTAGCAGCCGTATTTAGCACTAACTGAAGTTTATTTAGTGCTTTATCCGGGTAGCCGGAAAATAGAGCATTGCAGTAGTCTAACCTAGAAGTGACAAAAGCATGGATTAATTTTTCTGCATCATTTTTGGACAGAAAGTTTCTGATTTTTGCAATGTTACGTAGATGGAAAAAAGCTGTCCTCGAAATGGTCTTGATATGTTCTTCAAAAGAGAGATCAGGGTCCAGAGTAACGCCGAGGTCCTTCACAGTTTTATTTGAGACGACTGTACAACCATTAAGATTAATTGTCAGATTCAACAGAAGATCTCTTTGTTTCTTGGGACCTAGAACAAGCATCTCTGTTTGGTCCCCAGTATTACCTCTATCATGGTCCCCTGTATTACCACTGTCCCTGGTGTTAACCTCTATCATGGTCCCCAGTATTACCTCTATCATGGTCCCCAGTATTACCTCTATCATGGTCCCCAGTATTACCACTGTCCCTGGTGTTAACCTCTATCATGGTCCCCAGTATTACCTCTATCATGGTCCCCAGTATTACCACTGTCCCTGGTGTTAACCTCTATCATGTTCCCCTGTATTACCTCTATCATGGTCCCCAGTATTACCACTGTCCCTGGTGTTAACCTCTATCATGGTCCCCAGTATTACCTCTATCATGGTCCCCAGTATTACCACTGTCCCTGGTGTTAACCTCTATCATGGTCCCCAGTATTACCTCTATCATGGTCCCCAGTATTACCACTGTCCCTGGTGTTAACCTCTATCATGGTCCCCAGTATTACCTCTATCATGGTCCCCTGTATTACCACTGTCCCTGGTGTTAACCTCTATCATGGTCCCCAGTATTACCTCTATCATGGTCCCCAGTATTACCTCTATCATGGTCCCCAGTATCATGGTCCCCAGTATTACCACTGTCCCTGGTGTTAACCTCTATCATGGTCCCCAGTATTACCTCTATCATGGTCCCCAGTATAACCACTGTCCCTGGTGTTAACCTCTATCATGGTCCCCAGTATTACCACTGTCCCTGGTGTTAACCTCTATCATGGTCCCCAGTATTACCTCTATCATGGTCCCCAGTATAACCTCTATCATGGTCCCCAGTATTACCTCTATCATGGTCCCCAGTATTACCACTGTCCCTGGTGTTAACCTCTATCATGGTCCCCAGTATTACCACTGTCCCTGGTGTTAACCTGTCTTCCTGTCTTGTTTCCTGTCCTGCCAGGCGGTTTGTGGAGCGGGAGATGTTTAAATCAGAGGAGGTCCCAGAGAGACATAACCTCTGCTACTTCCCAACCGTCAACGACATAAAGAACCACATCCACGAGGCCCAGAAGACCTTCCAGCAGGCTACCACTGATATCACAGGTAGGAAGACCTTCCCAGGCTGGGGGGGCACCACTGCTATAACACAGGTAACTAGGAAGACCTCCCCAGGCTGGGGGGTGATTAACACAGGTAACTAGGAAGACCTTCCAGCAGGCTGGGGGGGCACCACTGCTATAACACAGGTAACTAGGAAGTCCCCAGGCTGGGGGCACCACTGATATAACACAGGTAACTAGGAAGACCTCCCAGCAGGCTGGGGGGCACCACTGATATAACACAGGTAACTAGGAAGACCTTCCAGCTGGCTGGCTGGGGGGGCACCACTGATATAACACAGGTAACTAGGAAGACCTTCCAGCTGGCTGGCTGGGGGGGCACCACTGCTATAACACAGGTAACTAGGAAGACCTTCCAGCTGGCTGGCTGGGGGGGGCACCACTGATATAACACAGGTAACTAGGAAGACCTTCCAGCTGGCTGGCTGGGGGGCACCACTGATATAACACAGGTAACTAGGAAGACCTTCCAGCTGGCTGGCTGGGGGGCACCACTGATATAACACAGGTAACTAGGAAGACCTTCCAGCTGGCTGGGGGGGGTCACCACTGCTATAACACAGGTAACTAGGAAGACCTTCCAGCTGGCTGGCTGGGGGGCACCACTGATATAACACAGGTAACTAGGAAGACCTTCCAGCTGGCTGGCTGGGGGGGGGCACCACTGCTATAACACAGGTAACTAGGAAGACCTTCCAGCTGGCTGGGGGGCACCACTGCTATAACACAGGTAACTAGGAAGACCTTCCAGCTGGCTGGCTGGGGGGCACCACTGATATAACACAGGTAACTAGGAAGACCTTCCAGCTGGGGGGGGCACCACTGATATAACACAGGTAACTAGGAAGACCTTCCCAGCTGGCTGGCTGGGGGGTCACCACTGATATAACACAGGTAACTAGGAAGACCTTCCAGCAGGCTGGGGGCACCACTGATATAACACAGGTAACTAGGAAGACCTTCCAGCTGGCTGGCTGGGGGGGTCACCACTGATATAACACAGGTAGGAAGACCTTCCAGGAAGACCTTCCAGCTGGGACCTTCCAGCTGGCTGGGGGGCACCACTGATATAACACAGGTAACTAGGAAGACCTTCCAGCTGGCTGGGGGGGGCACCACTGATATAACACAGGTAACTAGGAAGACCTTCCAGCTGGCTGGGGGGGGCACCACTGATATAACACAGGTAACTAGGAAGACCTTCCAGCTGGCTGGGGGGGGACCACTGATATAACACAGGTAACTAGGAAGACCTTCCAGCAGGGGGGCACCACTGATATAACACAGGTAACTAGGAAGACCTTCCAGCTGGCTGGGGGGCACCACTGCTATAACACAGGTAACTAGGAAGACCTTCCAGCTGGCTGGCTGGGGGCACCACTGCTATAACACAGGTAACTAGGAAGACCTTCCAGCTGGCTGGGGGGGCACCACTGCTATAACACAGGTAACTAGGAAGACCTTCCAGCTGGCTGGGGGGCACCACTGCTATAACACAGGTAACTAGGGACCTTCCAGCTGGCTGGCTGGGGGGCACCACTGCTATAACACAGGTAACTAGGAAGACCTTCCAGCAGGCTGGGGGGCACCACTGATATAACACAGGTAACTAGGAAGACCTTCCAGCTGGCTGGGGGGGGCACCACTGATATAACACAGGTAACTAGGAAGACCTTCCAGCTGGCTGGCTGGGGGGCACCACTGATATAACACAGGTAACTAGGAAGACCTTCCAGCTGGCTGGGGGGGGTCACCACTGATATAACACAGGTAACTAGGAAGACCTTCCAGCTGGCTGGCTGGGGGGGCACCACTGCTATAACACAGGTAACTAGGAAGACCTTCCAGCTGGCTGGGGGGGTCACCACTGATATAACACAGGTAACTAGGAAGACCTTCCAGCTGGCTGGGGGCACCACTGATATAACACAGGTAACTAGGAAGACCTTCCAGCTGGCTGGCTGGGGGGCACCACTGATATAACACAGGTAACTAGGAAGACCTTCCAGCTGGCTGGCTGGGGGGGGGCACCACTGATATAACACAGGTAACTAGGAAGACCTTCCAGCTGGCTGGGGGGGGCACCACTGATATAACACAGGCTAGGGCTGCAGGCTGGGGGGCACCACTGATATAACACAGGTAACTAGGAAGACCTTCCAGCTGGCTGGCTGGGGGGGGCACCACTGATATAACACAGGTAACTAGGAAGACCTTCCAGCTGGGGGGGGCACCACTGATATAACACAGGTAACTAGGAAGACCTTCCAGCTGGCTGGCTGGGGGGGTCACCACTGATATAACACAGGTAACTAGGAAGACCTTCCAGCACCACTGATATAACACAGGTAACTAGGAAGACCTTCCAGCTGGCTGGCTGGGGGGGTCACCACTGATATAACACAGGTAACTAGGAAGACCTTCCAGACCCTATCCAGGTAACTAGGAAGACCTTCCAGCTGGCTGGGGGGGCACCACTGATATAACACAGGTAACTAGGAAGACCTTCCAGCTGGCTGGGGGGCACCACTGATATAACACAGGTAACTAGGAAGACCTTCCAGCACCACTGATATGGCTAGGAAGACCTTCCAGCTGGGGGGCACCACTGATATAACACAGGTAACTAGGAAGACCTTCCAGCTGGGGGGGCACCACTGATATAACACAGGTAACTAGGAAGACCTTCCAGCTGGCTGGGGGGCACCACTGCTATAACACAGGTAACTAGGAAGACCTTCCAGCTGGCTGGCTGGGGGCACCACTGCTATAACACAGGTAACTAGGAAGACCTTCCAGCTGGCTGGGGGGCACCACTGCTATAACACAGGTAACTAGGAAGACCTTCCAGCTGGCTGGGGGGGGCACCACTGCTATAACACAGGTAACTAGGAAGACCTTCCAGCTGGCTGGCTGGGGGCACCACTGCTATAACACAGGTAACTAGGAAGACCTTCCAGCAGGCTGGCTGGGGGGCACCACTGATATAACACAGGCTAGGAAGACCTTCCAGCTGGCTGGGGGGCACCACTGATATAACACAGGTAACTAGGAAGACCTTCCAGCTGGCTGGCTGGGGGGCACCACTGATATAACACAGGTAACTAGGAAGACCTTCCAGCTGGCTGGGGGGGGGTCACCACTGATATAACACAGGTAACTAGGAAGACCTTCCAGCTGGCTGGCTGGGGGGGGCACCACTGCTATAACACAGGTAACTAGGAAGACCTTCCAGCTGGCTGGGGGGGTCACCACTGATATAACACAGGTAACTAGGAAGACCTTCCAGCTGGCTGGGGGGCACCACTGATATAACACAGGTAACTAGGAAGACCTTCCAGCAGGCTGGGGGGGTCACCACTGATATAACACAGGTAACTAGGAAGACCTTCCAGCTGGCTGGCTGGGGGGGCACCACTGCTATAACACAGGTAACTAGGAAGACCTTCCAGCTGGCTGGCTGGTAACTAGGAAGACCTTCCAGCAGGCTGGGGGGGCACCACTGATATAACACAGGTAACTAGGAAGACCTTCCAGCAGGCTGGGGGGCACCACTGATATAACACAGGTAACTAGGAAGACCTTCCAGCTGGCGGGGGCACCACTGATATAACACAGGTAACTAGGAAGACCTTCCAGCTGGCGGGGGCACCACTGATATAACACAGGTAACTAGGAAGACCTTCCAGCTGGCTGGCTGGCTGGGGGGCACCACTGCTATAACACAGGTAACTAGGAAGACCTTCCAGCTGGCTGGCTGGGGGGCACCACTGATATAACACAGGTAACTAGGAAGACCTTCCAGGCTGGGGGGCACCACTGATATAACACAGGCTAGGAAGACCTTCCAGCTGGCTGGGGGGCACCACTGATATAACACAGGTAACTAGGAAGACCTTCCAGCTGGCTGGGGGGCACCACTGATATAACACAGGTAACTAGGAAGACCTTCCAGCAGGCTGGCTGGGGGGGCACCACTGATATAACACAGGTAACTAGGAAGACCTTCCAGCTGGCTGGGGGGCACCACTGATATAACACAGGTAACTAGGAAGACCTTCCAGCTGGCTGGGGGCACCACTGATATAACACAGGTAACTAGGAAGACCTTCCAGCTGGCTGGGGGGGCACCACTGATATAACACAGGTAACTAGGAAGACCTTCCAGCTGGCTGGCTGGGGGGGCACCACTGATATAACACAGGTAACTAGGAAGACCTTCCAGCTGGCTGGCTGGGGGGCACCACTGCTATAACACAGGTAACTAGGAAGGGGGCACCACTGATATAACACAGGTAACTAGGAAGACCTTCCAGCTGGCTGGGGGGCACCACTGATATAACACAGGTAACTAGGAAGACCTCCCAGCAGGCTGGGGGGCACCACTGATATAACACAGGTAACTAGGAAGACCTCCCAGCTGGCTGGGGGGGGCACCACTGATATAACACAGGTAACTAGGAAGACCTTCCAGCTGGCTGGCTGGGGGGGGGCACCACTGATATAACACAGGTAACTAGGAAGACCTTCCAGCTGGCTGGCTGGGGGGCACCACTGATATAACACAGGTAACTAGGAAGACCTTCCAGCTGGCTGGGGGGGGGCACCACTGATATAACACAGGTAACTAGGAAGACCTTCCAGCTGGCTGGGGGGGGCACCACTGATATAACACAGGTAACTAGGAAGACCTTCCAGCTGGCTGGGGGGCACCACTGATATAACACAGGTAACTAGGAAGACCTTCCAGCAGGCTGGCTGGGGGGGGCACCACTGATATAACACAGGTAACTAGGAAGACCTTCCAGCTGGCTGGGGGGGGCACCACTGATATAACACAGGTAACTAGGAAGACCTTCCAGCTGGCTGGCTGGGGGGCACCACTGATATAACACAGGTAACTAGGAAGACCTTCCAGCTGGCTGGGGGGGCACCACTGATATAACACAGGTAACTAGGAAGACCTTCCAGACCACTGATATAACACAGGTAACTAGGAAGACCTTCCAGCTGGGGGGGGGGCACCACTGATATAACACAGGTAACTAGGAAGACCTTCCAGCTGGGAGGGGGGGCACCACTGATATAACACAGGTAACTAGGAAGACCTTCCAGCTGGGAGGGGGGGCACCACTGATATAACACAGGTAACTAGGAAGACCTTCCAGCTGGGGGGGGCACCACTGATATAACACAGGTAACTAGGAAGACCTTCCAGCTGGGAGGGGGGGCACCACTGCTTCTTATGTGGTCCCAGCTCTTTCATCTAAAACGTGTTTTTCTCCATGTCATGTGTGATGTTCGCTGCTTCCCCTCCAGTGGACTGAAGTGGACCCAATGACTGTTACTCTGACCCTCACGCCAGCCCCTGCTGAAGGTAATGTCACACCTGTCTACAGACCATAATACTAGTCACACCTGTCTACAGACCATAACACTAGTCACACCTGTTAGGTCACCTCTAGTCACCGTGAAAAGCCCAGCTCCAATAGTTATCTTACTAGTTCTGTTTTTTTTCCCCAACTTTATTCAGTGTGTTCAGGTGCCTTCCAGAGAGTAGGAGTGTTGGAGGGGACTGACACATTCATTCCTGAGGCCGTACAGCTCTTCAGCTCTCTCAGCTCCCTGCAACCCAAGATCTTTGCCCAGCTACAGGTGAGAGGACTACTGTCTGATGTTCTGCGTATGTCTTACACACTGAATTCCAATCGAATCAGACAGAGTTATATGTCTGTGTTTTCTTAGGCACTCGGCAAACCAACTGTCTGTTTCACTTCCAGGGTATCCAGCTCCAACCAGGCCTGTGTTCTTTTGACGGAGGTCTGTCTCAGTCGTCTACAGTCACTACAGACTTCCTGGAGCTGCCCAGCCCCCCACAGCCCCTCCTGGTCAGCCCCACACAGTTCCTCCAGTCCAGCCCCTCTCTGGGGGAAGCTATGACCCTAGCTGACCCCTCAGTGGTTCTGGGCATGGGTCAGGTGGTCATGGTGTCATCGTTAGGGGACGGACAAGTGGTCAGCGTGTCATCTCTAGGGGACGAGAGCGTGGGGACACACCAGATACTGTTGGAGGACGGACAGACCATCCCTTTCCAGATAGTGGCTCCTGCTAATATTGGTGAGACAGTCGGGAGTTGACCTGAGATACTGCTGCTGTTGACTTCCTGTGGTGTGTCTGTTGACTTCCTGTGGTGTGTCTGGTGCATCCCAAATAGCTCCCTATTCCCTATATAGTGCACTACTATTGATGAGAGCCCTGATCGAAAGTATTGCACTATATATGGAATAGGATTCCATTTGGGATGCAGAGAGTCTCAGGGCAAAATCAGGAGTAGGTAACCATGGTGACTGGTACACTACAGAGCACAGGCTGAGAGTCTCAGGAGTAGGTAACCATGGTGACTGGGTACACTACAGAGCACAGGCTGAGAGTCTCAGGAGTAGGTAGCCATGGTGACTGGTACACTACAGATCACAGTTTGAGAGTCTTAGGAGTAGGTAGCCATGGTGACTGGGTACACTACAGAGCACAGGCTGAGAGTCTCGGGAGTAGGTAACCATGGTGACTGGTACACTACAGATCACAGGCTGAGAGTCTCAGGAGTAGGTAGCCATGGTGACTGGGTACACTACAGATCACAGGCTGAGAGTCTCAGGAGTAGGTAGCCATGGTGACTGGTACACTACAGAGCACAGGCTGAGAGTCTCAGGAGTAGGTAACCATGGTGACTGGTACACTACAGAGCACAGGCTGAGAGTCTCAGGAGTAGGTAACCATGGTGACTGGTACACTACAGAGCACAGGCTGAGAGTCTCAGGAGTAGGTAACCATGGTGACTGGTACACTACAGATCACAGTTTGAGAGTCTTAGGAGTAGGTAGCCATGGTGACTGGGTACACTACAGAGCACAGGCTGAGAGTCTCAGGAGTAGGTAGCCATGGTGACTGGTACACTACAGATCACAGTTTGAGAGTCTTAGGAGTAGGTAGCCATGGTGACTGGGTACACTACAGAGCACAGGCTGAGAGTCTCCGGAGTAGGTAGCCATGGTGACTGGGTACACTACAGATCACAGGCTGAGAGTCTCAGGAGTAGGTAACCATGGTGACTGGGTACAGTACAGAGCACAGGCTGAGAGTCTCAGGAGTAGGTAGCCATGGTGACTGTTACACTACAGAGCACAGGCTGAGAGTCTCAGGAGTAGGTAGCCATGGTGACTGGTACACTACAGAGCACAGGCTGAGAGTCTCAGGAGTAGGTAGCCATGGTGACTGCGTACACTACAGATCACAGGCTGAGAGTCTCAGGAGTAGGTAGCCATGGTGACTGGGTACACTACAGATCACAGGCTGAGAGTCTCAGGAGTAGGTAGCCATGGTGACTGGGTACACTACAGATCACAGGCTGAGAGTCTCGGGAGTAGGTAACCATGGTGACTGGGTACACTACAGAGCACAGGCTGAGAGTCTCAGGAGTAGGTAGCCATGGTGACTGGGTACACTACAGATCACAGGCTGAGAGTCTCAGGAGTAGGTAACCATGGTGACTGGGTACAGTACAGAGCACAGGCTGAGAGTCTCAGGAGTAGGTAGCCATGGTGACTGTTACACTACAGAGCACAGGCTGAGAGTCTCAGGAGTAGGTAGCCATGGTGACTGGTACACTACAGAGCACAGGCTGAGAGTCTCAGGAGTAGGTAGCCATGGTGACTGGGTACACTACAGAGCACAGGCTGAGAGTCTCAGGAGTAGGTAGCCATGGTGACTGGGTACACTACAGAGCACAGGCTGAGAGTCTCAGGAGTAGGTAACCATGGTGACTGGTACACTACAGAGCACAGGCTTCTATTAAAACTAAGATATACTAACTTGTTTTTCTCTTCCTGTTTGCTGTGTTCTATTCCTCAGCTCTGAACAGTCCAGTTGAGGTCAAGGATGAGGAGATGAGGACGGAGGAGGACACTGTCAACCCTGTAGATTGACACCAGGCCCTACAGGGGTTGTACTCCAGGTACCCCAGGGTTGTACTCCAGGGGTGTATCTCGTTCCTCACAGGGGTGTATCTCGTTCCTCACAGGGGTGTATCTCATTCCTCACAGGGGTGTATCTCATTCCTCACAGGGGTGTATCTCATTCCTCACAGGGGTGTATCTCATTCCTCACAGGGGTGTATCTCATTCCTCACAGGGGTGTATCTCATTCCTCACAGGGGTGTATCTCATTCCTCACAGGGGTGTATCTCGTTCCTCACAGGGGTGTATCTCGTTCCTCACAGGGGTGTATCTCGTTCCTCACAGGGGTGTATCTCGTTCCTCACAGGGGTGTATCCTCACAGGGGTGTATCTCGTTCCTCACAGGGGTGTATCCCATCTTTACCATATACTTACTGTAAGAGCGGTTGGTTTTACCTCAGGACGGTCACGTTTATTGATCACGTTTATTGTACAATTGACTGAAAGTGCAATTTATCCCGTGTTTTCTCCTTGTTATGCTTTTTGATATCATCACGGGGAACTTGTTTCCTATCACTCTTTAAAATCATGGAATCCAACGAATATTGTATAATTACAGATTTAAAAAATAAAAAAGACAACTAGGAGAACCTTGGATGTATCAAGTCGATATCATGTGTATATATTAGTGCATAGGAAATGTCTTTTTAATAGATTAACCCTGTTGCATAGTCTTCTGAGATGATCATGTACTTCAATAAAGGTTTATTTTATTTGTTTAAATTAATTAATTCCTTAAGTTTATTTCTTAATTCAATTGTTTTAAGTGGTTTACGGACTATTCTATTCATTTGCCAATAAAGACCCATCCAATCTAGTGGGACTTTGCCACAACAAGTAAGATTCAATCAGAAGGACGGTAGTCAGAGTTTGAATTTATTCCCATAAAATAAAAAAGGTCAAAATGGAACACTATTTTGGGTATATTCCGCAAGACTGAAAATCCACCACTTCGAGGTATTTGAACAGAACACTTCTGTCACGGTGGATGAGTCTGGATCCTCCTCTTCTGTCACGGTGGATGAGTCTGGATCCTCCTCTTCTGTCACGGTGGATGAGTCTGGATCCTCCTCTTCTGTCACGGTGGATGAGTCTGGATCCTCCTCTTCTGTCACGGTGGATGAGTCTGGATCCTCCTCTTCTGTCACGGTGGATGAGTCTGGATCCTCCTCTTCTGTCACGGTGGATGAGTCTGGATCCTCCTCTTCTGTCACAGTGGATGAGTCTGGATCCTCCTCTTCTGTCACAGTGGATGAGTCTGGTTTCTCCTCTTCTGTCACGGTGGATGAGTCTGGATCCTCTTCTGTCACGGTGGATGAGTCTGGATCCTCCTCTTCTGTCACGGTGGATGAGTCTGGATCCTCTTCTGTCACGGTGGATGAGTCTGGATCCTCCTCTTCTGTCACGTGGATGAGTCTGGATCTTTCTGGTTTCCCTATCAACAGTCTGGATCTTTCCAGTTTCCCATCTAATAGAACACTGAGTTACCTATCTAATAGAACACAGAGAGTTACCTATATAATATAACACAGAGAGTTACCTATCTAATAGAACACAGAGAGTTACCTATCTAATAGAACACAGAGAGTTACCTATCTAATAGAACACTGAGAGTTACCTATATTATAGAACACTGAGAGTTACCTATATAATAGAACACTGAGAGTTACCTATATAATAGAACACTGAGAGTTACCTATATAATAGAACACTGAGAGTTACCTATATAATAGAACACTGAGAGTTACCTATATAATAGAACACTGAGAGTTACCTATATAATAGAACACTGAGAGTTACCTATATAATAGAACACTGAGAGTTACCTATCTAATAGAACACTGAGAGTTACCTATCTAATAGAACACAGAGAGTTACCTATATTATAGAACACAGAGTTACCTATCTAATAGAACACAGAGTTACCTATCTAATAGAACACAGAGTTACCTATCTAATAGAACACAGAGTTACCTATCTAATAGAACACAGAGTTACCTATCTAATAGAACACAGAGTTACCTATCTAATAGAACACAGTTACCTATCTAATAGAACACAGAGTTACCTATCTAATAGAACACAGAGTTACCTATCTAATAGAACACAGAGTTACCTATATAATAGAACACAGAGTTACCTATATAATAGAACACAGAGTTACCTATATAATAGAACACTGAGGATATATATATATATATATTATACCAGCTCTGTCAGGAGGAATGGGCCAAAATTCACCCAACTTATTATAGGAAGCTTGTGGAAGGCTACCTGAAATGTTTGACCCAAGTTAAACAATTTGAAGGCAATGCTACCAAATACTAAATGAGTGTATGTAAACGTCTAAAACACTGGGAATGTGATCAAATAAATAAAAGCTGAAATAAATCTTTCTCTACTATTATTCTGACATTTCACATTCTTAAAATAAAGTGGTGATCCTAACTGACCTAAGACAGGGAATTTTTACTAGGATTAAATGTCAGGAATTGTGGAAAAACTGAGTTTAAATGTATTTGGCTAAGGTGTATGTAAACTTCCAACTTCAACTGTATCTATTAGAACACAGAGTGTTTTCGTTAATGGAATCCTCTTTAATGCAAATTCAGTTGAGTGTGGTTTACCGCAGGGCAGCCGGCTAGGGCCATTACTGTTTCCTGTTTTTACAAATGACCACCCACTGCCCTTGAATAAAGCCTGCGTGTCCATGTACGTTGATGACTCAACAGTATTCACCTCGACTACGACAGTAAAATAAATAACTGACACCCTTAACATAGAGCTCCAGTCAGTTTTAGAATGGGTAACTAGCAACAGACTGATGCTAAATATCTCAAAAACTTAAATCATCATTTTTGGAACAAATCACTCACTTGATGCTGAACTATTATTGAATAATGTGGCTATTGAGCAAGTGGAGAAGTTAACTGCTAGGTGGAACCCTAGATAGCAAGCTGTCATGGTCAAAACATATATACTCAATGGTTGCTAAAATGGGAAGAGGTTTGTCCATGATAGAGCTTTGCTTTACCTTCTTGACATCTCAGTCGACCAGACAGGTCCTACAGGCCCTAGTTTTGTCGCTGCCCGGCTGTGTTGTCATGTGTGGCAAAGAAGGACACACTGTAGGTAAACTGCAGTTGGTCCAGAACAGAGCAGCACGTACTGCATTTAGATGTACACAGGGTGGGTGAATATCAATGACATTCATGTCAATCTCTCCTGGCTCAAGGTTGAGGAGAGATGAACTGCATCACTATTGGTCTGGTGTTGGGAGGTACCGAACTGTCTGTTGAAGCAGTTGGCACACAGTTCAGACACTCATCAGTACAAAACAAGACATGCAACCAGAGGTCTCTTCACAGTCCCCAGGTACAGAGCAGTGGCAGTGGTAAAGAGGTATTAGGTTCTTGCATTTGAGCTCCTACAGTTTGTGGCTCTCCTTTTCTATTTCAAGTGTTCTGAAAACACCTCGGCTAAACAGGTGTGTGTTTCTTTCGCGTACAGAGGAGCCATTGGAGTCAACACGGGCCAGCATCCCTGTAGAAGGCTTTTACAGACAAGTTCACTAACATAAACATATCTAAATTAGGGAAATACATGTCTGTTAAAGGTCATTTAGCCTTCTCTGACTGTAGACTACAGGGCATTTTTTATATTAGCGGTTTAGGGTGGGGTGTAGGCCTCAGATTTTCACTTTATCACATAGGCTAAAATCGGACGGTTACTGATAAGTTATTAGCAATTATGGTCGGTTGCGGGTGAATAAACAGCCGACCTGCGCACCACTACAAGGCGTGTCTATTTAGCCTCTCCCCATCAGGACTGACTGAACTAAATCAGTTCATCTCCACTCGACTCTCGCAGCGCGACAAAACATCTTCAATTTGGACACCAGGCGTGTTTGTAGGTTAAATGCTCTACTAACAAAAAAGCTGTTAGAATTGTAAGTATATGCATGTCCCTTAAGGTCCTTGTGTAATTGTAATGTGATACTGTACCCCCTAGCCCCGCCCCCAGCCCCGCCCCTAGCTCGATTGTCCATTGTTTGTAATCTATGCATGCTTGTGTTCCCTCGTGTGCTTTATGTATTGATTTGTTGTTAATTTAAAAAATAAAATAAAAAACAGGCGTGTCCGTAATAGCCTCTTCCGGGAGATCCTCCTCTTCCGGGAGAGATCCTCCTCTTCCGGGAGATCCTCCTCTTCCTGACGTCGTCGCGTAGCTACCGTTCTGGGATGCGGAAGGGGGGGGGTTATTTGAAGAAAAGCGAAGAGATTGTTGTCAACAACACGGGTTTCTACACTGCCCTGGCTAATTTCACAAAAACAAATAACAAGATGTCAGATACAGTAAGTGATAATAACTATTAACCTATACCAGTTATCAACCAAACAGTCCATTTACAACACGAGTGAGTCACAATAACTTATAGCAGTTCGCACAGACAATGTTTAACCACCATGGTAGCAGTCGTGTTAGCAGCTAACGTTAGCCTCAAACAAAATACATTGCTGCTAGTTCGATATTAGCTAGATCACTTTTAACTGGGTAGTTAAAGCGGTGGGCTCATTTTATAGTTTTTGATTTTTTTTATTTTTTTTTTAGCTAGTTAGCCAAGTTAGTTTTCAACTAGAGGACGTAAATGACCCAACTTAGCTATATGTTTCGGCTGAAGTGAAGAGTTTTTTTGAGAGGGGACAGCAGGTCCCTTGTTAGTGATGCATATCGTTGCATCACCATGTTTCCATCCAACCCTTTGATGGGAGAGTAAAGTGCATGTGGGATACTAAAGACGGGCCTGATGGAAACTTCATTACATTTTTTTTTCATGGTAAACTTTCCAAATGTCGACAACAACAAAAAATATGTTAGAAAAGATTAGATTATTCTTTTTTTTTGTCATTAAAATTAATTATGTGATAAATTTAGGTGGAAACGCTTTTATATGCGCAAATATTCACACAACCTAAATTAAATTTGTGTGGATCGGAAAGCGTGTAGTTTATTAGGCTACAGATTAAATAGGTTATGATGAACTTCAAGGGGTGGTGAAAGTGCAAGGTGATGAGTTTGCTTCTTTTCAATAAATATTGAGGGTCTTATTCTGGTGACTTGATAATCAATGCTTGGCTGCCATTAAAAAAAATAATAATAATAATATTGCTCTATTGTCCATAATCTCATAATGTAGGCAATACATGTGCCCCCCCCTAGCCAACAGCATGCAGATACTTAAACAATAAGGCACGGGAGGGTGTGGTATATGGCCAATATACCACGGCTAAGGGTTGTTCTTAGGCCTGCAACCTGCCATGATATATCAGACCTGGTAAATGGTCTGATATTTAACTAGGCAAGTCAGTTAAGAACACATTCTTATTTACAATGAAGGCCTACCGATACCATGGCTGTCCGCCAATTAGCATTCAGGGCTCGAACAACCCCGTTTCTAAAGTACTTTATACCATGGCATTGTTGAATACTCATATTTGATTGGCTTGAAGGGCATTCGAGAGTGTACAGGCAGAGGGGGTGTGGTATAGGGCCAAAATACCATGCCTAGCTAAAGGCTGTTCTTAAGCACAATGTGCCTGGACACAGCCCTTAGCTGCGGTATATTGGCCATATACCACAACCGCCCAGAGATGCCTTATTGCTATTAGAAACTGGTTACAAATGTAATTAAAACAAAAAAAAAACATTTTTTGGGTCATATCTGTGGTATGCGGTCTGATATGGCCCTAGTTTTGTTGCACCTGGGCTACTGTTCAGTCGTGTGGTCAGGTGCCATAAAGAGAGACGTAAGACAAATTACAATTGTCTCAGAACAGGGCAGCACAGTTGGCCCTTGGATGTACACAGAGAGCTAATATTAATGATATGCATGTCGATCTCTCCTGGCTCAAAGTGGAGGACAGATTGACTTCATCACTACTTATATTTATGAGAGGAATTGACATGTTGAATGCACCGAGCTGCCTGTCTAAACTACTGGCACACAGCTCGGACACCCATACATACCCCACAAGACATGCCAACAGAGGTCTGTTTAAACTACTGGCACACACCTCGGACACCCATACATACCCCACAAGACATGCCAACAGAGGTCTGTTTAAACTACTGGCACACAGCTCAGACACCCATACATACCCCACAAGACATGCCACCAGAGGTCTCTTCACAGTCTCCAAGTCCAGAACAGACTATGGGAGGCGCACAGTACTACGTAGAGCCATGACTACATGGAACTCTATTCCACAGTACTACATAGAGCCATGACTACATGGAACTCTATTCCACAGTACTACGTAGAGCCATGACTACATGGAACTCTATTCCACAGTACTACATAGAGACATGACTACATGGAACTCTATTCCACAGTACTACATAGAGACATGACTACATGGAACTCTATTCCACAGTACTACATAGAGCCATGACTACATGGAACTCTATTCCACAGTACTACGTAGAGACATGACTACATGGAACTCTATTCCACAGTACTACATAGAGACATGACTACATGGAACTCTATTCCACAGTACTACATAGAGACATGACTACATGGGGAGGGGCTTGTGTGTATACATGGAAAGGTGCACAGAAGGAGTGAAGGAGACCAGGCCAAAAAGACTAATTAGCTAGCTATGTTATCTGTAATTCCCTTCCCCATAACGCTCCTTTGCCCAGAGATAGATCATGTTATCAAACTGTCAACAACATACTGTGATGATGTTTCCTATAAAGGAAAGAGCTCACAACTTATTTGAGGATTTGTGACCTGGTCCATTATAGAAACAAAAGCCATTGGGCGATAACGTGTGCAGACCAAAACTAAAACAGTAACCGTTGTGTTAAAATACAATCCCAGCTTCATGTCCTTTTCTCTTGAAGGACACGAAACCTTCAGGTCAGGATGGAGGAGAACAAAAGGATGGGGAGTACATCAAACTGAAAGTGATCGGTCAGGTAAGAAGAAGTTTGGAGAAGGAGAATTATGGTGAGGAGGCTGGTGAAAAGTAGCTCTGTGAGTTTACGTAGCTAGGATGGTTTATCACAGTCAATTATTTATCCAATTTTTTTTTTTTATATCAGTTGACCTACAATTGAAAACGTTTTTAACTTGTAATCTATTCATTCTGTTCCAACCTCAGGACAACAGTGAAATTCACTTCAAAGTGAAGATGACGACCCATCTGAAGAAGCTGAAGGAATCTTATAGCCAGAGACAGGTAACAAGCGCATCTCATTCGCAACGTCACTTAAGGTTTTCTGGCCGTTCTTAGTGAGCAACTAGTTTTTGTGTTTGAGTCTCAAATGGCACCCTATTCCCTATGTAGTGCACTACTTTTGACCAGGGCCCATAGGGATACCATTAGGGAATAGGGGGCCATTTGGCATTTAGTATAAAGTAGTGCACTCTATAGAGAATAGGGAGCCATTTGGCATCTAGTATAAAGTAGTGCACTCTATAGGGAATAGGGAGCCATTTGGCATCTAGTATAAAGTAGTGCACTCTATAGGGAATAAGGGGCCATTTGGCATCTAGTATAAAGTAGTGCACTCTATAGGGAATAAGGGGCCATTTGGCATCTAGTATAAAGTAGTGCACTCTATAGGGAATAGGGAGCCATTTGGGACTCATGCTGTGTGTTCCTTACCCAACGCTGTGTGTTCCTTACCCAACGCTGTGTGTTCCTTACCCAACGCTGTGTGTTCCTTACCCAATGCTGTGTGTTCCTACCCAACGCTGTGTGCCCCTTACCCAACGCTGTGTGCCCCTTACCCAATGCTGTGTGTTCCTTACCCAACGCTGTGTGTTCCTACCCAACGCTGTGTGTTCCTACCCAACGCTGTGTGTTCCTACCCAACGCTGTGTGTTCCTACCCAACGCTGTGTGTTCCTTACCCAACGCTGTGTGTTCCTTACCCAACGCTGTGTGTTCCTCACCCAAAGATGTCTTTTCACTCAGCGTTTCTTTCCTCCTCTCTCTGTAGGGTGTTCATATGAGTACCTTACGGTTTCTATTTGAGGGACAAAGAATCTCAGACAACCACACTCCAAAAGAGGTAGCTATGCTTCCTGTTATTCTGTCTGCTCCGTAGCCACGTCGTTCTGTCGGAAAGCCATGTCGTTAAGCCTCTTCCTGGTTGGGTTCTGTCTGACCCATAGCCACGTCGTTCTGTCTGACCCATAGCCATGTCGTTCTGTTTGCTCCATAACCACGTCGTTCTGTCTGACCCGTAGCCATGTCATTTTGCCTCTTCCTGGTTGTGTTCTGTCTGACCCATAGCCACTTCATTTAGCCTCTTCCTGGTTGTGTTCAGTTCTGTCTGACCCATAGCGTCGTCATTTAGCCTCTTCCTGGTTGGGTTCTGTTGTTCTGTCTGACCCATAGCCACTTCATTTAGCCTCTTCCTGGTTGTGTTCAGTTCTGTCTGACCCATAGCGTCGTCATTTAGCCTCTTCCTGGTTGGGTTCTGTTGTTCTGTCTGACCCATAGCGTCGTCATTTAGCCTCTTCCTGGTTGTGTTCAGTTCTGTCTGACCCATAGCGTCGTCATTTAGCCTCTTCCTGGTTGGGTTCTGTTGTTCTGTCTGACCCATAGCGTCGTCATTTAGCCTCTTCCTGGTTGGGTTCTGTTGTTCTGTCTGACCCATAGCGTCGTCATTTAGCCTCTTCCTGGTTGTGTTCAGTTCTGTCTGACCCATAGCGTCGTCATTTAGCCTCTTCCTGGTTGGGTTCTGTTGTTCTGTCTGACCCATAGCGTCGTCATTTAGCCTCTTCCTGGTTGTGTTCAGTTCTGTCTGACCCATAGCCACGTCATTTAGCCTCTTCCTGGTTGGGTTCTGTTGTTCTGTCTGACCCATAGCGTCGTCATTTAGCCTCTTCCTGGTTGTGTTCAGTTCTGTCTGACCCATAGCGTCGTCATTTAGCCTCTTCCTGGTTGGGTTCTGTTGTTCTGTCTGACCCATAGCGTCGTCATTTAGCCTCTTCCTGGTTGTGTTCAGTTCTGTCTGACCCATAGCGTCGTCATTTAGCCTCTTCCTGGTTGGGTTCTGTTGTTCTGTCTGACCCATAGCGTCGTCATTTAGCCTCTTCCTGGTTGGGTTCTGTTGTTCTGTCTGACCCATAGCGTCGTCATTTAGCCTCTTCCTGGTTAGGTTCTGTTGTGTTCTGTCTGATCCATAGCGTCATCATTTAGCCTCTTCCTGGTTGGGTTCTGTTGTGTTCTGTCTGACCCATAGCGTCGTCATTTAGCCTCTTCTTGGTTGAGTTCTGTTGTGTTCTGTCTGATCCATATCCTTGCAGGACCTGGTGGTTTGGGTATCAAGCCTCCTCTGGTTTAAAGGAAAGATTTACCCATCATAAATCTCTAAGTGATGTTCTTTCGAATCCCGGGGTCATTTCATGTTTTCTTGTTGTAACTGAGCCGTTCCAGCAGGCAGAAATTCGGCCGGGGGGGTGAAATTTGCACCATATGAGCCCAATACTGATTATATTCAATCCATTAATTGGTATTGAGAGCAATCACATCAGCTCTTTCGCTCATAATTGGGCAAAAGATCAGAACTGGGCTGCCTTTGTAAACACAGCTATTGTGTCTCCATCTAAACATCTCTGTCCTCCCTCTCTCTCGTAGCTGGGGATGGAAGACGAGGACGTCATCGAGGTCTATCAGGAACAGACCGGAGGACTTCGGAATAATTAGTCTTCCTGGATTTAACTTTTTTGTTGTTGATGATAATATTGTATTTTATATTTGTACAAAATTACTGAGTTTGAGTTTGTTTGGCTTTGTGTTCCTCTCAGTGGTGGAGATCTCTGCCAGAGAGGAGAGAATGACTGTCTGATGCATCTCCTGGTCTCTTATCGTCACCTGGTCTGTTTGTGCTGTTTTGAAAACTCTTATGAAGGCGTGACAATGACTGTAGGAGCTGGCAAGACGGCACAAACAGGGTCTGAATGCATATCAGAGTAGGAGTGCTGATCAGAGATCAGTTTTGGGTATTTAAAAAAAAAATGTAACCAGGCAAGCCGGTTAAGAACAAATTCTTATTTCGAACGACGGCCATACCAGGAAACGGTGCCTTGTTCAGGGGGCCGGACAACAACAACAAATGTTCTACCTTGTCAGGTCGGGATTCGATCCAGTAACCTTTTGGTTACTGGCCCAACGCTCTAACCACTAGGCTACCTTGCTGCCCCATTGACCACATGGACAAAGGGGGGAGACCTGATCCTAGATCAGCACTCCTACTGCTTGATGTTTACGGCCACCGGAACAATGCTACTATGGTCCAGACATGTGGTCCATCAGAAGACTCATTGCATTTACATTACATTTAAGTCATTTAGCAGACGCTCTTATCCAGAGCGACTTACAAATTGGTGCATTCACCTTATGACATCCACATTGGTTGGATAGATGACAGCAGAATGATAGTGTTTCTTCAGACCCCCCCTAGCTTCAGTTTGGTTGATTGGCATCCGTCCCCATATCTATCTTTGGACAGTATATATTTTTACTAGCTATAGATCCATACCGTTTATTGAAGATCCAGGTAACGGCCAAAATAAAGGAAACACTAACATCGTGTCTTTTAATAGAGGGTGTTGGGTCCCCACCAGCCAGAACAGCTCCAACGCACCATGACATAGATACTACGAGTGTCTGGGACTCTATTGGAGGGATGTGACACCATTCTTGATTTGATTTGATTTTTCTTCCACGAGGAATTCCATCGTTTGTTGGCGGCGGTGGAAAACGTCTCGGGCGCCGCTCCAGAATCTCCCGTAGGTGTTCAATCGGGCGGAGATCTGGTGACCTGAGATGGTCGTGGTATATGGGTTTCATCATTTTAATACTCAAATTATTCCGTGACCTCTCAAGCCCTGTGGATGGGTTCATTGTCATCCCATGGAGGGCATGGTCATGGTAGCCAAAATAATGGGTGACCCCCAAGCATGATGGGATGTAAATTGCTTAATTAATTTGGGAACAGCACCTGTGTGGAAGCACCTGCTTTCAATATACTTTGTATCCCCTCGTGTAATTACTCAGGTGTTTTGGCAGTTACCTGTAGCTAGCATGCCACTGTTAATTCCCCACTTCAGGTCTGTGTGTTATGCAGTAGTTACTTTACAGGTGGCGTGTAATACGACCTCACTAATGTCTCCTCCTCGGTTCATTCAAAGCGCTTGTCCACAGTCTTCAGTAACCCCACCAGGGGTATTTAATTACCAAGTTCTCAGTCGCTTCTCTTTCTGTTAGAGAACTTGTAAAATACCTTACTAAAGGGCTCTGTTCGATCTGCATCGTCAAAGTTCAGCTTTACACAATATAAAGACAACGTTCCCCGCTTTATCGGTGACTTGTGCAGCTTTTACCGGGAATCATGTCGTCGGCTCAACCGGAGAGACTTCATTCCCGGTAAACGCTGCACATTTTCATTTAAGTCATTTAGCAGCACGTCGTCAGCTCAACCTTACTGTACATTAATCTGAACTGTGTAGTAGTGATTACTGTACATTAATCTGAACTGTGTAGTACTGATGACTGTACATTAATCTGAACTGTGTAGTACTGATGACTGTACATTAATCTGAACTGTAGTACTCTGTAGTACTGATTACTGTACATTAATCTGAACTCTGTAGTACTGATGACTGTACATTAATCTGAACTGTGTAGTATTCTGTAGTACTGATGACTGTACATTGATCTGAACTGTGTAGTACTCTGTAGTACTGATTACTGTACATTAATCTGAACTGTGTAGTACTCTGTAGTACTGATTACTGTACATTAATCTGAACTGTGTAGTACTGATTACTGTACATTAATCTGAACTGTGTAGTACTGATTACTGTACATTGATCTGAACTGTGTAGTACTCTGTAGTACTGATTACTGTACATTAATCTGAACTGTGTAGTACTCTGTAGTACTGATTACTGTACATTAATCTGAACTGTGTAGTACTCTGTAGTACTGATTACTGTACATTAATCTGAACTGTGTAGTACTCTGTAGTACTGATTACTGTACATTAATCTGAACTGTGTAGTACTCTGTAGTACTGATTACTGCACATTGATTACGTTAAAGGCCCAGTGCAGATTTTTCTTTGTTCTGTATATATATTTCCACACTGAGGTTTGATTAATATTGTGAATATATGCTCTTTTAGTGTAAGAGCTGATTGGAAAGACCGCCCACTTGAAATTCCAGCCTGTTTTGGTGGGATGGAGTTTTGACCTAGTAAATTAGTTATTAGACCTGAAATGAGAGTTTCAAACCTCTGCCAATAGTTTTCAATGTTCCCCTCCTCCACTCAGACCCTCTCTACCAATAACAGCTAGGTTCCCTCCCCACTCAGACCCTCTCTACCAATAACAGCTAGGTTCCCTCCCCACTCAGACCCTCTCTACCAATAACAGCTAGGTTCCCTCCCCACTCAGACCCTCTCTACCAATAACAGCTAGGTTCCCTCCCCACTCAGACCCTCTCTACCAATAACAGCTAGGTTCCCTCCCCACTCAGACCCTCTCTACCAATAACAGCTAGGTTCCCTCCCCACTCAGACCCTCTCTACCAATAACAGCTAGGTTCCCTCCTCCACTCAGACCCTCTCTACCAATAACAGCTAGGTTCCCTCCCCACTCAGACCCTCTCTACCAATAACAGCTAGGTTCCCTCCCCACTCAGACCCTCTCTACCAATAACAGCTAGGTTCCCTCCTCCACTCAGACCCTCTCTACCAATAACAGCTAGGTTCCCTCCCCACTCAGACCCTCTCTACCAATAACAGCTAGGTTCCCTCCTCCACTCAGACCCTCTCTACCAATAACAGCTAGGTTCCCTCCCCACTCAGACCCTCTCTACCAATAACAGCTAGGTTCCCTCCCCACTCAGACCCTCTCTACCAATAACAGCTAGGTTCCCTCCCCACTCAGACCCTCTCTACCAATAACAGCTAGGTTCCCTCCCCACTCAGACCCTCTCTACCAATAACAGCTAGGTTCCCTCCCCACTCAGACCCTCTCTACCAATAACAGCTAGGTTCCCTCCCCACTCAGACCCTCTCTACCAATAACAGCTAGGTTCCCTCCTCCACTCAGACCCTCTCTACCAATAACAGCTAGGTTCCCTCCCCACTCAGACCCTCTCTACCAATAACAGCTAGGTTCCCTCCCCACTCAGACCCTCTCTACCAATAACACACTCACCACTCCGAGACAGTCCTTGCAAAATTCTTCCTTGAGCAATTGCTCTCTGCTAAGAATATTTTTTTTAAACCATTTTTAATCGAAAAACAATCAGTTAGGTACTCCAGTGTTACCCTGAACTGATGTTGACATTGCCTTACAACCTTACATCTATGTTCTCTTTTGTAAAGAATGACTGTTAACATATTGACATACCTTTCAATCCCACAAAACCCATCACTGTTGTACTTACTCGTGGCAGGATAAAGGCTGTGAGTTCCCCGTTTTCATTCGGACAAACCTTGTATAGCCAAAGTTAGCATCGTACAGAGGTCGTATTTTCTCAAAGAAAATAATGCATTCAAATGTGACTCCTCTTGTATATTTTGTATTTGTCTTTTTTAAATATATTTTACTTGAGTAAGACAGTTTTTAAAATTGTATTATTGCACGGCATCTCATGTTATTAGTTGTCTCAATTCAGGAGGGGAAACCACGATATGCAGTTTGGGTATGCTGTACGTGGATGGTCAGTTTGGGTATGCTGTACGTGGATGGTCAGTTTGGGTATGCTGTACGTGGATGATCAGTTTGGGTATGCTGTACGTGGATGATCAGTTTGGGTATGATCAGTTTGGGTATGCTGTACGTGGATGGTCAGTTTGGGTATGCTGTACGTGGATGGTCAGTTTGGGTATGCTGTACGTGGATGATCAGTTTGTAAGTCGCTCTGGATAAGAGCGTCTGCTAAATGACTTAAATGTAAATGTAAATGTATGCTGTACGTGGATGATCAGTTTGGGTATGATCAGTTTGGGTATGCTGTACGTGGATGATCAGTTTGGGTATGCTGTACGTGGATGATCAGTTTGGGTATGCTGTACGTGGATGATCAGTTTGGGTATGATCAGTTTGGGTATGCTGTACGTGGATGATCAGTTTGGGTATGCTGTACGTGGATGATCAGTTTGGGTATGATCAGTTTGGGTATGCTGTACGTGGATGATCAGTTTGGGTATGCTGTACGTGGATGATCAGTTTGGGTATGCTGTACGTGGATGATCAGTTTGGGTATGATCAGTTTGGGTATGCTGTAGGTGGATGATCAGTTTGGGTATGATCAGTTTGGGTATGCTGTACGTGGATGATCAGTTTGGGTATGATCAGTTTGGGTATGCTGTAGGTGGATGATCAGTTTGGGTATGCTGTAGGTGGATGATCAGTTTGGGTATGATCAGTTTGGGTATGCTGTAGGTGGATGATCAGTTTGGGTATGCTGTAGGTGGATGATCAGTTTGGGTATGATCAGTTTGGGTATGCTGTAGGTGGATGGTCAGTTTGGGTATGATCAGTTTGGGTATGCTGTACGTGGATGATCGTACTTAAAGCTACTCAGATATATGCTCTTCTCCTCAGCTGAAGCAAAGCAGAGGTCAAGTCTCAAATGACCTACACAATTTTCTTCATTATGCATTTAATACAAGGCTCCATTGTTTTGTGTACATTACACCATTCCTTTCATAATGCATTTTATACGAGGCTATGTAGAATTTTATGGGTTGCCAGATTGGAGAAAAAGTTTTTGTTTTGTTTTTGGTGTCGATGAAGGTGTTTGATTGGGGAATGGAGATACATTTTTATGATGGGGAATTTATAATGTACACAAACACACTCCCTTTGTTTGTACTCATGTTATAGCCAACTCTTGACTTTTTCTATGAATTATTTTTTATAGAATGTTTGTATCTAGTTGTCATGTATTCATTATCTTTAACTGGTTAAATGTTTGTAGTTTGTATGTTTCAGTAATGATTAACACGGTTAAATAGTCGTAAATCACTGCTTCATTTAGCTTTTGGTATGTTTGGCGTTTTATAAAAGTCTGTATTTCACTGAAGAAAGCAATGCAATAAATGCTCAGTCTGAACCCATTCGGCTGTGGGTTTCACAGCCCGATAATAATTTTAAATTTTTTTTATTTTACCTTTATTTAACCAGGCAAGTCAGTTAAGAACACATTCTTATTTTCAATGACGGCCTGGGAACAGTGGGTTAACTGCCTTGTTCAGGGGCAGAACGACAGATTTGTACCTTGTCAGCTCGGGGGTTTGAACTCACAACCTTCCGGTTACTAGTCCAACGCTCTAACCTACGCTACCGCCAATAATGATGTGGGTTTCACAGCCCGATAATACAGGGATGTGGGTTTCACAGCCTGATAATAATGATGTGGGTTTCACAGCCTGATAATACAGGGATGTGGGTTTCACAGCCTGATAATAATGATGTGGGTTTCACAGCCCGATAATAATGATGTGGGTTTCACAGCCTGATAGTAATGATGTGGGTTTCACAGCCCGATAATACAGGGATGTGGGTTTCACAGCCTGATAATACAGGGATGTGGGTTTCACAGCCTGATAATACAGGGATGTGGGTTTCACAGCCTGATAATACAGGGATGTGGGTTTCACAGCCTGATAATACAGGGATGTGGGTTTCACAGCCTGATAATACAGGGATGTGGGTTTCACAGCCCGATAATAATGATGTGGGTTTCACAGGCTGATAATACAGGGATGTGGGTTTCACAGCCTGATAATACAGGGATGTGGGTTTCACAGCCCGATAATACAGGGATGTGGGTTTCACAGCCTGATAATAATGATGTGGGTTTCACAGCCTTATAATAATGATGTGGGTTTCACAGCCTGATAATACAGGGATGTGGGTTTCACAGCCTGATAATACAGGGATGTGGGTTTCACAGCCTGATAATACAGGGATGTGGGTTTCACAGCCCGATAATAATGATGTGGGTTTCACAGCCTGATAATAATGATGTGGGTTTCACAGCCTGATAATACAGGGATGTGGGTTTCACAGCCTGATAATACAGGGATGTGGGTTTCACAGCCTGATAATAATGATGTGGGTTTCACAGCCTGATAATAATGATGTGGGTTTCACAGCCTGATAATAATGATGTGGGTTTCACAGCCTGATAATAATGATGTGGGTTTCACAGCCTGATAATAATGATGTGGGTTTCACAGCCTGATAATAATGATGTGGGTTTCACAGCCTGATAATACAGGGATGTGGGTTTCACAGCCCGATAATAATGATGTGGGTTTCACAGCCTGATAATAATGATGTGGGTTTCACAGCCTGATAATACAGGGATGTGGGTTTCACAGCCTGATAATAATGATGTGGGTTTCACAGCCTGATAATAATGATGTGGGTTTCACAGCCTGATAATACAGGGATGTGGGTTTCACAGCCTGATAATACAGGGATGTGGGTTTCACAGCCTGATAATAATGATGTGGGTTTCACAGCTTGATAATACAGGGATGTGGGTTTCACAGCCTGATAATAATGATGCAAGTTATATCACCTTAAGGGTTTATTTTGTAACCTCTGGGGTAATACATGTTGTGGCAAAGTGGTATAGGAGAGTCTGACATACAGTGGGGCAAAAAAGTATTTAGTCAGCCACCAATTGTGCAAGTTCTCCCACTTAAAATGATGAGAGAGGCCTGTAATTTTCATCATAGGTCCACTTCAGCTATGACAGACAAATGAGGGGGGAAAAATCCAGAAAATCACATTGTAGGATTTTTAATGAATTGATTTGCAAATTATGGTGGAAAATAAGTATTTGGTCACCTACAAACAAGCAAGATTTCTGGCTCTCACAGACCTGTAACTTCTTCTTTAAGAGGCTCCTCTGTCCTCCACTCGTTACCTGTATTAATGGCACCTGTTTGAACTTGTTATCGATATAAAAGACACCTATCCACAACCTCAAACAGTCACACTCCAAACTCCACTATGGCCAAGACCAAAGAGCTGTCGAAGGACACCAGAAACTAAATTGTAGACCTGCACCAGGCTGGGAAGACTGAATCTGCAATAGGTAAGCAGCTTGGTTTGAAGAAATCAACTGTGGGAGCAATTATTAGGAAATGGAAGACATACAAGACCACTGATAATCTGCCTCGATCTGGGGCTCCACGCAAGATCTCACCCCGTGGGGTCAAAATGATCACAAGAATGGTGAGCAAAAATCCCAGAACCACACGGAGGGACCTAGTGAATGACCTGCAGAGAGCTGGGACCAAAGTAACAAAGCCTACCATCAGTAACACACTACGCCGCCAGGGACTCAAATCCTGCAGTGCCAGACGTGTCCCCCTGCTTAAGCCAGTACATGTCCAGGCCCATCTGAAGTTTGCTAGAGAGCATTTGGATGATCCAGAAGAAGATTGGGAGAATGTCATATGGTCGGATGAAACCAAAATATAACTTTTTGGTAAAAACTCAACTCGTTGTGTTTGGAGGACAAAGAATGCTGAGTTGCATCCAAAGAACACCATACCTACTGTGAAGCATGGGTGTGGAAATGTCATGCTTTGGGGCTGTTTTTCTTCAAAGGGACCAGGACGACTGATCTGTGTAAAGGAAAGAATGAATGGGGCCATGTATCGTGAGATTTTGAGTGAAAACCTCCTTCCATCAACAATGGCATTGAAGATGAAATGTGGCTGGGTCTTTCAGCATGACAATGATCTCAAACACACTGCCCGGGCAACGAAGGAGTGGCTTCGCCTAAACAGTCTCCAGATCTCAACCCCATATAAAATCTTTGGAGGGAGTTGAAAGTCTGTGTTGCCCAGCAACAGCCCCAAAACATCACTGCTCTAGAGGAGATCTGCATGGAGGAGTGGGCCAAAATACCAGAAACAGTGTGTGAAAATCTTGTGAAGACTTACAGAAAACCTTTGACCTCTGCCATTGCCAACAAAGGGTATATAACAAAGTATTGAGAAACTTTTGTTATTGACTAAATACTTATTTTCCACCATAATTTGCAAATAAATTCATTAAAAATCCTACATTGTGATTTTCTGGTTTTCTTTTTCTCATGTTGTCTGTCAGTAGTTGTATTGTACCTATGATGAAAATTACAGGGCTCTCTCATCTTTTTAAGTGGGAGAACTTGCACAATTGGTGGCTGACTAAATACTTTTTGGCCCCCAGCACGTGACAAATAAACGTTGATTTGATTTATATGACTCGTCCAGTAGTCCAACAGAACCGGCCCTGTTTAGAAGTCCAGACAGTTTTAGTCCAACAGAACAGGCCCTGTTTAGAAGTCCAGACAGTTTTAGTCCAACAGAACAGGCCCTGTTTAGAAGTCCAGACAGTTTTAGTCCAACAGAACAGACCCTGTTTAGAAGTCCAGACAGCTTTAGAGGAAGCGTACAAATTGCATGTCATTTTCGTTTCAGTATCTGCCAGTGGGACTGAAGAATAAGATTAACTGT
Source organism: Oncorhynchus gorbuscha (assembly GCF_021184085.1). NCBI lineage: Eukaryota > Metazoa > Chordata > Actinopteri > Salmoniformes > Salmonidae > Oncorhynchus > Oncorhynchus gorbuscha. The sequence goes on along the minus strand of NC_060173.1, from coordinate 118,625,688 downwards.
GATCGAAACAAACATTTTTTATTTTATACCTGGGCTGTCAGTTTTAATCTTGTTTATATTAATACTCTATTAGCTGGTAGTTGGTAATTTATTACCCAAGGTCAAATCTGACATGCTCCAATCTGCAGATAGGTGGCGCCAACGTATCAGGAAGTGACAAAAATCCATGTTGATTTTAAGGTCAAAAGAAAATAAAGACGGCATTGGAAAGGTCAATCAGGCCATGTTGGACGCGGCCCAACAAACCCATGTAGGTCAATCACACCACAGATTTAACCATCCTTTAATTATTCATACCTCCTCAATTCCCAACTTGGAGGACAAAACACAACTTTTTTTAAATTGACGTTTTATTTTACCTTTATCTAACGAGAAAAGTCAGTTAAGAGCATATTCTTATTTTCAATGACGGCCCAGGAACAGTGGGTTAACTGCCTTGTTCAGGGGCAGAACGACAGATTTGTACCTTGTCAGGCCTCCTCTAACCAGTAGGCTACCTGCCTCCCTCCTCTAACCACTAGGCTACCTGCCTCCCTCCTCTAACCACTAGGCTACCTGCCTCCCTCCTCTAACCACTAGGCTACCTGCCTCCCTCCTCTAACCACTAGGCTACCTGCCTCCCTCCTCTAACCACTAGGCTACCTGCCTCCCTCCTCTAACCACTAGGCTACCTGCCTGCCTCCTCTAACCACTAGGCTACCTGCCTGCCTCCTCTAACCACTAGGCTACCTGCCTCCCTCCTCTAACCACTAGGCTACCTGCCTCCCTCCTCTAACCACTAGGCTACCTGCCTCCCTCCTCTAACCACTAGGCTACCTGCCTCCCTCCTCTAACCACTAGGCTACCTGCCTCCCTCCTCTAACCACTAGGCTACCTGCCTCCCTCCTCTAACCACTAGGCTACCTGCCTCCCTCCTCTAACCACTAGGCTACCTGCCTCCCTCCTCTAACCACTAGGCTACCTGCCTCCCTCCTCTAACCACTAGGCTACCTGCCTCCCTCCTCTAACCACTAGGCTACCTGCCTCCCTCCTCTAACCACTAGGCTACCTGCCTCCCTCCTCTAACCACTAGGCTACCTACCTGCCTCCTCTAACCACTAGGCTACCTACCTGCCTCCTCTAACCACTAGGCTACCTACCTGCCTCCTCTAACCACTAGGCTACCTACCTGCCTCCTCTAACCACTAGGCTACCTACCTGCCTCCTCTAACCACTAGGCTACCTGCCTGCCTCCTCTAACCACTAGGCTACCTACCTGCCTCCTCTAACCACTAGGCTACCTACCTGCCTCCTCTAACCACTAGGCTACCTACCTGCCTCCTCTAACCACTAGGCTACCTGCCTCCTCTAACCACTAGGCTACCTACCTGCCTCTAACCACTAGGCTACCTGCCTCCTCTAACCACTAGGCTACCTGCCTCCTCTAACCACTAGGCTACCTACCTGCCTCCTCTAACCACTAGGCTACCTGCCTCCTCTAACCACTAGGCTACCTACCTGCCTCTAACCACTAGGCTACCTGCCTACCTGCCTCTAACCACTAGGCTACCTGCCTCCTCTAACCACTAGGCTACCTGCCTCCTCTAACCACTAGGCTACCTACCTGCCTCTAACCACTAGGCTACCTGCCTCTAACCACTAGGCTACCTGCCTCCTCTAACCACTAGGCTACCTACCTGCCTCTAACCACTAGGCTACCTACCTGCCTCCTCTAACCACTAGGCTACCTACCTGCCTCCTCTAACCACTAGGCTACCTGCCTACCTGCCTCTAACCACTAGGCTACCTGCCTCCTCTAACCACTAGGCTACCTACCTGCCTCTAACCACTAGGCTACCTACCTGCCTCCTCTAACCACTAGGCTACCTACCTGCCTCCTCTAACCACTAGGCTACCTACCTGCCTCCTCTAACCACTAGGCTACCTACCTGCCTCCTCTAACCACTAGGCTACCTGCCTCCTCTAACCACTAGGCTACCTACCTGCCTCTAACCACTAGGCTACCTGCCTCCTCTAACCACTAGGCTACCTGCCTCCTCTAACCACTAGGCTACCTACCTGCCTCCTCTAACCACTAGGCTACCTGCCTCCTCTAACCACTAGGCTACCTACCTGCCTCCTCTAACCACTAGGCTACCTGCCTCCTCTAACCACTAGGCTACCTACCTGCCTCCTCTAACCACTAGGCTACCTGCCTCCTCTAACCACTAGGCTACCTACCTGCCTCTAACCACTAGGCTACCTGTCTACCTGCCTCTAACCACTAGGCTACCTGCCTCCTCTAACCACTAGGCTACCTGCCTCCTCTAACCACTAGGCTACCTACCTGCCTCTAACCACTAGGCTACCTGCCTACCTGCCTCTAACCACTAGGCTACCTGCCTCCTCTAACCACTAGGCTACCTACCTGCCTCTAACCACTAGGCTACCTGCCTACCTGCCTCTAACCACTAGGCTACCTGCTGCCCCGTTCCAAACGTCCACGTCTCATTGCAGGGGGCGGCACTTTGGAGTGGACACCCACCTGTCTCAATCAATGAGAGAAGATTTGAAATAGACCAAGATGGTGGCATACACATTTGGATAACTGCATTTTTCACGCATCATGTTCAAAACCATGTATACGTGATTTAGTTGAGCTTCACAATCAATTTGAGATACTTGTCAATGTTTTGAACGTGAGGCGCGTGAAAAAATGCTAATATCGGTACCAGGACTTGAATGGGATTTGCGTCCACAAATGCTAAAACGTTAGCATTTGTAAACCGTGCCAGAGAAACTAAACCACAGGATTGCTGGCCTACCTCCATAGACTGCTTACAGTCATCTTATTCCGCTAAATATAAACTATTCTCATACACATTTGACCACGAAAGCAAGATATTTAAAATAATAATTTTAATCTGTGAAATTGTACAAATAGCCTACAAACCGTTTACAGCGTTAAAAAGCATTTGTAAGAAAAATTGCATGATTTTTATCCAAAATAGATTTTAAATTTTTTGAAGAAAAAAAATATATGTTTTTGCAAGATATGTATACTGCAGTAGCTGGCATAATTCCACTGCTACACACATGCATATTCTATCCCATCTATAAATGCAATGTCTGTCAGTCTTACTGTGCCACAAAAATATGCATGATTGTCACTGGTTGGCTGCGAATGTCAAACAAAAATGAATTCATCAGGTCAAACATGTTCTGTCTTCAACTGAAGCCAGTAGCGTTATATGATGTCGTCGTAGCTCTATAGTGTGAATAGGCTCATTCATTGTATACAATTGTCACAGGATCACCTCTGTAAATGAAAAACACTTTCTTACAAACACCCAGGGGCTCTACATGATTCAGAATTTGACCTACATGCCGGTAACGATACGTTAGGAACGATCCGTTTCTCCGGATTCCCCTTCAGACGATCGTTGCACAATAAAGTGTCCGTATGAGCTTGTTTTCGTAACAACAACCCTGGGATCTGGGAAACCACAATGGCTTTTTATTGGCTCCTGAAAGGAGGGGGGCGGGGCTGCACGAGCCACGGACCCCCGTATTGAACTCATCATAGGTCTTATTCCATGCGTAATGTTCTAATCCCAAATGGCACCCTACTCCCTTACTAGTGCACTACTATATGGGCCCTGGACAAAAGTAGTGCACTAAATAGGGCGTAGGGTGCCATTTGGGACACAAGCCCATTATATTATCACTCGGTCTGTCAAATCAAATTTATTTATATAGCCCTTCGTACGTCAGCTGATATCTCATGTCATTGAATAGTTGCTGATACTCGGTCTGTCATTGAAACATTCATTGACATGTCATTGATGTTCATACTGTCGTTTCTCCCTCGTTGCTGATACTCGGTCTGTCATTGATGTTCATACTGTCGTTTCTCCCTCGTTGCTGGTACTCAGTCTCTTATAAAACCTGCGCCATGACTGCAGTGTTTTGCCTGACCATATCCAAAACCCGGAGGTGATGCCGACAATCAAAGTCATCAAATACTTGATCATGAAGACAGTAAAGTCTGGGGTCATGGGCGCAAAATTGTTTGTTGGACAAGGCACAGCGAACCTTTTACAGATCTGTGTATGCCAAGTTTTCTCCCACTGTTCACGGAACGCCTGCTCGTAGAAGCAACAGGCTATGATGATCGTGGCAGGAACCGTGTAGAGGACACTGAACACTCCGATCCGAACCATAAGCTTCTCCAGCTTCTCCGTCTTGGTTCCGTCGTGTTTCATGATAGTTCTGATCCGGAACAGAGAGACAAATCCCGCGAGAAGGAACGACGTCCCTATAAACAAGTAGACAAAAAGAGGTGCCAGAACAAAACCACGCAAGGAATCCACACTGTTGATGCCCACATAACACACCCCTGTGAGTAGATCTCCATCCACCTGTCCCATGGCCAGGATGGTTATCGTTTTAACAGCGGGTACAGCCCAGGCAGCGAGGTGGAAATACGGAGAGTTGGCCTCAATGGCTTCATGCCCCCACTTCATACCGGCAGAGAGGAACCATGTGAAGGACAGAATCACCCACCATATAGAGCTGGCCATGCCGAAGAAATACACAATCATAAAGAGAATTGTACAGCCCTCCTTCTTAGTTCCCTGAGCTACAGTCTTATAACCAGTATCCTTGAATTGATCAATACACACCACTTTATCCTCTAAGACGAACCCGGCGGCGTAGGCAGTGGCCACCATGAAGTAACAGCCAGAGAGGAAGATGATAGGCCTCTCTGGGTAGCAGAACCGTCCCATGTCCACTAGGTAGGTCAGCACTGTGAACAGGGTGCTCACACAGCACAGAATGGACCAGATCCCGACCCAGAGCCGGCCAAACTTCACCTCCTCCTCCCGAAAATACATCAACCCGTTGGGCTTGGTGGGCTCGCAAGGCGCGCCGCAGTCCTTAACCCCCATAAAATAGTAGTTCAGATAGTTAGGCACCTGCAGTTGTAGCGGGCAGGAGAACTCCTGTTGCTTGCTCGGTCGACCCATATTGTGGGGTAGAGTCATGAGCTCAGGAAGGTAGGGTGTTGGGTACGAGGTGGGGCTACCGCCGGTGTCCGAGGTGTTTTGACCCACACAGATCTCTCCCGCTCCGTGGACGGGGAAGTTCTCACAGCGGAGCCTCTCCGGCCACTGGAAACCGAACTTATTCATCAGGGCCTCGCAGCCTTGTCTCGCCCGCTCACACAGGGACCTGCACGGCGGGATAGCCTGCTCGAGGACCGTACAGACCGGCGCGTACATAGAACACAGGAAGAACTTCAGGTCCGTGGAACACTGGACCTTGACGAGCGGGTAGAACTGGTGCACCTCAAGCCCGGAATCCTCCTGGTTCGTGTGACCGAGGAGATTCGGCATGATGGTCTGGTTATAGGCGATGTCGGTACAGAGGGGTATGGAGATGGGCTGGCAGAAGCCGTGTTCGGGTATAGAGATGCCCTTCTCACCGTGGTACTGGCCTGAACACAACGGGAAAAGCGCACACAAGATCACCAGCGCACGACGCGCCGTACCTGTCCAATGAGCCGATTCCACCATAGTTAAAATAAAAAAACATGGAATAAAATCCTAAATGTAAAAAATGTTCCTTTTCAAAAACTCGAGTTTCATATATACCAGAAAAACCATTCGCTTTTCTGTCTCGAGCCTAAACTGCTTGTACAAGTTCACAAAACCGTGCGCATGGTCTCCGTATTCTCATGACTTCTTGGTCTCAGGTCTTTGTAAATAGCTGTAGAAAAAGGTACTCCTTTGCGTTTCCTTCTCGGGATCAACAGCTTATAAAGTAATTCACTGTCTCCTTAGTTAAAATGAAGGTTCTACAGCGCGCATCTCCTCGCTTGTGTTGGAGATCGTTACGCATGTAAATGTATGAAATATTGTTAAATTAATGTTGCAGTTTTCTTATCGTGCACACTGTCCATAGCGTTGCCTTGCTGGACACTACAAAGTTGATGCTGTGGCACACAAAAGAGCACACGATGATGTGACGTCGGTTTCTAGTTACCCTCATTCACAAGCCACAATGTAAGGGCGGGGCGCCTGAAAACCATGGGGTCTCCCGACTAATCACAGGGTTTGTTGTCCTTTGCGTCTCCTTCCTGATTGGATTGAGGGAATTATGGCAAACGGGTTGTTTAATAACTTTTTATCCCCTTATTTTCTTTCTCCAGATTTTATTTTATTTTATTAAACTTAAAAAGCCCATTCCTGAAATATTTTTGGTGCATAATCTCAAATCGAAATCTAATTTTATTTGTCACTTGCTTCATAGACAACAAATGTAGATTTATCAGGGAAATGCTGCTGACTTATGGGTCCATTTACAACAAAGTTAAAGATGAAACATTAAAATGCAAATAGATAACATGGTTATATACAGGAAGTAGTCAATAACATGGTTATATACAGGAAGTAGTCTATAACATGGTTATATACAGGAAGTAGTCAATAACATGGCTATATACAGGGAGTAGTCAATAACATGGTTATATACAGGGAGTAGTCAATAACATGGCTATATACAGGGAGTAGTCAATAACATGGTTATATACAGGAAGTAGTCACTAACATGGTTATATACAGGGAGTAGTCAATAACATGGTTATATACAGGAAGTAGTCAATAACATGGTTATATACAGGGAGTAGTCAATAACATGGTTATATACAGGAAGTAGTCAATAACATGGTTATATACAGGGAGTAGTCAATAACATGGTTATATACAGGAAGTAGTCAATAACATGGTTATATACAGGAAGTAGTCAATAACATGGTTATATACAGGGAGTAGTCAATAACATGGTTATATACAGGGGGTAGTCAATAACATGGTTATATACAGGAAGTAGTCAATAACATGGTTATATACAGGAAGTAGTCAATAACATGGCTATATACATGGTTTTTCAGACATAACGATTAGTGATGAGGTGTTTCAGACATAATGATTAGTGATGAGGTTTTCAGACATAATGATGAGTGATGAGGTGTTTCAGACATAATGATTAGTGATGAGAGGTGTTTCAGACATAATGATGAGTGATGAGGTTTTCAGACATAATGATGAGTGATGAGGTGTTTCAGACATAATGATTAGTGATGAGAGGTGTTTCAGACATAATGATTAGTGATGAGAGGTGTTTCAGACATAATGATGAGTGATGAGGTGTTTCAGACATAATGATTAGTGATGAGAGGTGTTTCAGACATAATGATTAGTGATGAGGTGTTTCAGACATAATGATTAGTGATGAGGTGTTTCAGACATAATGATGAGTGATGAGGTGTTTCAGACATAATGATGAGTGATGAGGTGTTTCAGACATAATGATGAGTGATGAGGTTTTTCAGACATAATGATTAGTGATGAGGTGTTTCAGACATAATGATTAGTGATGAGGTGTTTCAGACATAATGATGAGTGATGAGGTTTTTCAGACATAATGATTAGTGATGAGGTGTTTCAGACATAATGATTAGTGATGAGGTGTTTCAGACATAATGATGAGTGATGAGGTGTTTCAGACATAATGATTAGTGATTAGAGGTGTTTCAGACATAATGATTAGTGATGAGAGGTGTTTCAGACATAATGATTAGTGATGAGAGGTGTTTCAGACATAATGATTAGTGATGAGGTGTTTCAGACATAATGATTAGTGATGAGGTGTTTCAGACATAATGATTAGTGATGAGGTGTTTCAGACATAATGATGAGTGATGAGGTGTTTCAGACATAATGATTAGTGATGAGGTGTTTCAGACATAATGATGAGTGATGAGAGGTGTTTCAGACATAATGATTAGTGATGAGGTGTTTCAGACATAATGATTAGTGATGAGGTGTTTCAGACATAATGATGAGTGATGAGAGGTGTTTCAGACATAATGATGAGTGATGAGAGGTGTTTCAGACATAATGATTAGTGATGAGGTGTTTCAGACATAATGATTAGTGATGAGGTGTTTCAGACATAATGATGAGTGATGAGGTGTTTCAGACATAATGATTAGTGATGAGGTGTTTCAGACATAATGATGAGTGATGAGGTGTTTCAGACATAATGATTAGTGATGAGAGGTGTTTCAGACATAATGATGAGTGATGAGGTGTTTCAGACATAATGATTAGTGATGAGGTGTTTCAGACATAATGATTAGTGATGAGGTGTTTCAGACATAATGATGAGTGATGAGGTGTTTCAGACATAATGATTAGTGATGAGAGGTGTTTCAGACATAATGATTAGTGATGAGAGGTGTTTCAGACATAATGATTAGTGATGAGGTGTTTCAGACATAATGATTAGTGATGAGGTGTTTCAGACATAATGATTAGTGATGAGATGTTTCAGACATAATGATTAGTGATTAGAGGTGTTTCAGACATAATGATTAGTGATGAGAGGTGTTTCAGACATAATGATTAGTGATGAGAGGTGTTTCAGACATAATGATTAGTGATGAGAGGTGTTTCAGACATAATGATTAGTGATGAGAGGTGTTTCAGACATAATGATTAGTGATTAGAGGTGTTTCAGACATAATGATGAGTGATTAGAGGTGTTTCAGACATAATGATTAGTGATGAGGTGTTTCAGACATAATGATGAGTGATGAGAGGTGTTTCAGACATAATGATTAGTGATGAGGTGTTTCAGACATAATGATGAGTGATGAGAGGTGTTTAAACTCCCTGCATAATTTGTTTTAGATGGAAGATAGTTTATCTAAATACATTTCATGAATATCATAATGAATGAAGAAGAAGTTGAAGTCAATACTATTAGTTTCTGATGTAGCTGGACTCATTAGTCCCCCCCCCAAAAATATAAAACATCATTATATACATACAGTATGTACAAAAGCTAGCAATATCTGTAGCACAATGCAGTTTTAAACATACTAGACATTTAATAGTATTACCACATTAAGTCTGGATATGGATGTGGAGGTTTTAAAAAGTGTGTTGGTCGAATCTTCCAGGCCGATTCCAGAATGTTCTTCAGCTGGTGAAGCTCTTCTTGTGTTGAGTAATGGCAGCTGGTTTAGCAAGCTTTGGCGCTGTGGCGATGTTGGCAGGGATGTTGGGTTTGGGGGGGGCTGTGGCTCTGGCTCCTTCTAGACAACCGTCTGGTCACTTTCTGTACTCCACAGCCAGGTGGACAAGCCTCTCTTTCTTCACCCCCAACTGCTTCGACCTCTTTCAGAAGATTTGTTAGTACTGCAAGTCTCCTGGAAAGACATGAAGGATGAGGATGTGTAACCATGCAATAAGCCATGTTCATCTGTAATCAAACAAGGGCACAGTAGACTGGTGTGTTTGGTTACACTCAGAGACCATAATGGGACATTGAGATGGGCTGTTAGCCAAGATGTTTGAGGAGGGGGGGGTTGACTTGTAGTTGTGCTGTTGAGTAGACAAGCACTGCCTACAATAGAGTAAATGAGCTAATATAATAATATAATAATATATATGCCATTTAATATAATATAATATATTATAATATATTATATTAAATGAGCTAGAAGAATACCGTAACAGCCACTCTCCCCATGCAAAGAGTACCTTAACAGCCACTCTCCCCATGCAAACAGTACCTTAACAGCCACTCTCCCCATGCAAAGAGTACCGTAACAGCCACTCTCCCCATGCAAAGAGTACCGTAACAGCCACTCTCCCCATGCAAAGAATACCATAACAGCCACTCTCCCCATGCAAAGAATACCGTAACAGCCACTCTCCCCATGCAAAGAGTACCGTAACAGCCACTCTCCCCATGCAAAGAGTACCTTAACAGCCACTCTCCCCATGCAAAGAGTACCGTAACAGCCACTCTCCCCATGCAAAGAGTACCGTAACAGCCACTCTCCCCATGCAAAGAGTACCGTAACAGCCACTCTCCCCATGCAAAGAGTACCGTAACAGCCACTCTCCCCATGCAAAGAGTACCGTAACAGCCACTCTCCCCATGCAAAGAGTACCGTAACAGCCACTCTCCCCATGCAAAGAGTACCTTAACAGCCACTCTCCCATGCAAAGAGTACCGTAACAGCCACTCTCCCCATGCAAAGAGTACCGTAACAGCCACTCTCCCCATGCAAAGAATACCGTAACAGCCACTCTCCCCATGCAAAGAGTACCGTAACAGCCACTCTCCCCATGCAAAGAGTACCTTAACAGCCACTCTCCCCATGCAAAGAGTACCGTAACAGCCACTCTCCCCATGCAAAGAGTACCGTAACAGCCACTCTCCCCATGCAAAGAGTACCGTAACAGCCACTCTCCCCATGCAAAGAGTACCGTAACAGCCACTCTCCCCATGCAAAGAGTACCTTAACAGCCACTCTCCCCATGCAAAGAGTACCTTAACAGCCACTCTCCCCATGCAAAGAGTACCGTAACAGCCACTCTCCCCATGCAAAGAGTACCGTAACAGCCACTCTCCCCATGCAAAGAGTACCTTAACAGCCACTCTCCCCATGCAAAGAATACCGTAACAGCCACTCTCCCCATGCAAAGAGTACCGTAACAGCCACTCTCCCCATGCAAAGAGTACCTTAACAGCCACTCTCCCCATGCAAAGAGTACCGTAACAGCCACTCTCCCCATGCAAAGAGTACCTTAACAGCCACTCTCCCCATGCAAAGAGTACCTTAACAGCCACTCTCCCCATGCAAAGAGTACCTTAACAGCCACTCTCCCATGCAAAGAGTACCGTAACAGCCACTCTCCCCATGCAAAGAGTACCGTAACAGCCACTCTCCCCATGCAAAGAGTACCGTAACAGCCACTCATAAATGTCCTTCAATTCGCAAGAGGCTGAATGTATCTCAGCTGTGAAATAATCAGAGGGACTGAAACCAGCGCCCCTCTGTCTCAGTATACGCAGCTTATTTATCTGATGCTGTCTGGGCAGAAAGAGTATGACATTGTCGTATGCATTGACTGCAAAGAAAGCCAGTGAGCCAGTGAGCATTTGGCCTCCCTTGATTACATTTTTGAAATAATAATAGCCAATCAGCGTTGAGCTAAACTGAGGGAGCTCAGCTGTGATTGGTCCTGGTGCACCAACAAACAAAAAAAGTGCCACGGGAAGCCAGTTTAGATTTGGCTTCAGAACCAATCACATCAAAAGCCAAACATCATTATTGACAGAAAAAAAAAACTTGAATTGTTGCATCTTGTTGTGTTGTTGTCCTCTAGTGACTAGCTAGCTAAAAATTGTCCCTTTTTCTAAATTAGCCATAGACTTAGAAAAGTGATTTGGACTTGTGGTTTTATTTAAATCTCCGTACTGGCCAAAGATTACAACGGTGATTCTGATCCAACCATTCATTCATTCATACATTGTTTCCCTGGTCTGAGAGGATGGAAGTTCAACATTCAGCTAGATGTAATATGTTAACATCAACTGGCTTTGACCCATGCTGTAGGTCATGTAGTTGTTACATGCAATATGTTTGATAGACTTCACCGGAGAGACGGTTTTGTAATGAAACTAATGTGTGGTTGAATTTTATTCTGCCACTGTGTCTTGTTATTGTCTCTGCCTTTAGGTCTATATATCACTGTGTCTTATTATTGTCTCTGCCTTTAGGTCTGTATATCACTGTGTCTTCTTATTGTCTCTGCCTTTAGGTCTATATATCACTGTGTCTTATTGTCTCTGCCTTTAGGTCTATATATCACTGTGTCTTCTTATTGTCTCTGCCTTTAGGTCTATATATCACTGTGTCTTATTGTCTCTGCCTTTAGGTCTATATATCACTGTGTTTTATTGTCTCTGCCTTTAGGTCTATATATCACTGTGTCTAATTGTCTCTGCCTTTAGGTCTGTATATCACTGTGTCTTCTTATTGTCTCTGCCTTTAGGTCTATATATCACTGTGTCTAATTGTCTCTGCCTTTAGGTCTGTATATCACTGTGTCTTGTTATCGTCTCTGCCTTTAGGTCTCTATATCACTGTGTCTTCTTATTGTCTCTGCCTTTAGGTCTGTATATCACTGTGTCTTCTTATTGTCTCTGCCTTTAGGTCTATATATCACTGTGTCTTATTGTCTCTGCCTTTAGGTCTATATATCACTGTGTCTTCTTATTGTCTCTGCCTTTAGGTCTATATATCACTGTGTCTTATTGTCTCTGCCTTTAGGCCTCTATATCACTGTGTCAAGGCCTACAAACTAACAGTTAACAGTTTATAGATTATATTATCAATTATCACAACACACAGGTTGTGATGTGGCTGTTTTTTCTGGATTGGCTTCCCCTGTGATTTTACCCACGCACCACTGTGGTTTTACCCACGCACCACTGTGGTTTTACCCACGCACCACTGTGATTTTACCCACGCACCACTGTGGTTTTACCCACGCACCACTGTGATTTTACCCACGCACCACTGTGGTTTTGTTTTCTCAAGATGGCTTCTATAGATATGTACCTTCGGCTCTCCTGGCTTGCTTCAAAGTCAGATGATGTTGAACTTGATCTTGATTCCAGGCTGAAAGCCTTCATCGAATGTGTCTACAGGCTCTGTACTCATAAAGCTGGCGTCAAGGTCATCAGTAGCAGGATTAGTCTGTAGCACACACAGCAGTCAATGATTAGCAGAGGTGTGACCAAGTCATTGTTTTACAAGTCACAAGTAAGTCTCAAGTCCCAAAACAAGTCACAAGTAAGTCGCAAGTCTTAGCACTCAAGTCCCAAGTCAGGTCTGAAAACAAGTCACAATGTGCTCTTCACCAAATGTAATACCAACAAGAGTAATAGTATATTACATTTACGCAAATCATGAAGGCTTTTAAAAATATCAAAAAATGTATTACTTTCCAAATAAACGTTATATTTCCATGAGAAGCCACGAGAAAGTGAACGAGGATCGCTATGGGGCCCAATCGGGTGATGTAGGCTTGTACACAAATCGCCCAACCTTAACACACACACACACACACACACACACACACACACACACACACACACACACACACACACACACACACACACACACACACACACACACACACACACACACACACACACACACACACACACACACACACACACACACTCTCTCTCTGTGTGGTTACAGTAGGCTGACGTATGTCAATGGTTTCAGGAACATCAGGCAGGATTTAGACTACCAACTGCTTAGCCAGTTGTATGTAGCTCAATCTTGGGTGCAATGATCACGTTCACGCACTGACTGACTGTGTGGAGGCTCATTGTTTTAACGTTACGTTAGCCTACATGCTAAACTAGTAAAGTTATATGTACAGTGCCTTGCGAAAGTATTCGACCCCCTTGAACTTTGCGACCTTTTGCCACATTTCAGGCTTCAAACATAAAGATATAAAACTGTATTTTTTTGTGAAGAATCAACAACAAGTGGGACACAATCATGAAGTGGAACGACATTTATTGGGTATTTCAAACTTTTTTAACAAATCAAAAACTGAGAAATTGGGCGTGGACACCATCCCCAACGTACTATACCCCCCCCCCACCATGTCAATAGATCATGCATACCACACCATCCCCAACATACTATACCCCCCCACCATGTCAATAGATCATGCATACCACACCATCCCCAACATACTATACCCCCCCACCATGTCAATAGATCATGCATACCACACCATCCCCAACATACTATACCCCCCACCATGTCAATAGATCATGCATACCACACCATCCCCAACATACTATACCCCCCACCATGTCAATAGATCATGCATACCACACCATCCCCAACATACTATACCCCCCCACCATGTCAATAGATCATGCATACATTTACATTTACATTTAAGTCGTTTAGCAGACGCTCTTATCCAGAGCGACTTACAAATTGGTGCATTCACCTTATGACATCCAGTGGGACAGTCACTTAACAATAGTGCATCTAAAACTTAGGGGGGGGTGAGAGGGAATACTTATCCTATCCTAGGTATTCCTTAAAGAGGTGGGGTTTCAGGTGTCTCCGGAAGGTGGTGATTGACTCCGCTGTCCTGGCGTCGTGAGGGAGTTTGTTCCACCATTGGGGGGCCAGAGCAGCGAACAGTTTTGACTGGGCTGAGCAGGAGCTGTACTTCCTCAGTGGTAGGGAGGCGAGCAGGCCAGAGGTGGATGAACGCAGTGCCCTTGTTTGGGTGTAGGGCCTGATCAGAGCCTGGAGGTACTGAGGTGCCGTTCCCCTCACAGCTCCGTAGGCAAGCACCATGGTCTTGTAGCGGATGCGAGCTTCAACTGGAAGTCAGTGGAGAGAACGGAGGAGCGGGGTGACGTGAGAGAACTTGGGAAGGTTGAACACCAGACGGGCTGCGGCGTTCTGGATGAGTTGAAGGGTTTAATGGCACAGGCAGGGAGCCCAGCCAACAGCGAGTTGCAGTAATCCAGACGGGAGATGACAAGTGCCTGGATTAGGACCTGCGCCGCTTCCTGTGTGAGGCAGGGTCGTACTCTGCGGATGTTGTAGAGCATGAACCTACAGGAACGGGCCACCGCCTTGATGTTGGTTGAGAACGACAGGGTGTTGTCCAGGATCACACCAAGGTTCTTGGCGCTCTGGGAGGAGGACACAATGGAGTTGTCAACCGTGATGGCGAGATCATGGAACGGGCAGTCCTTCCCCGGGAGGAAGAGCAGCTCCGTCTTGCCGAGGTTCAGCTTGAGGTGGTGATCCGTCATCCACACTGATATGTCTGCCAGACATGCAGAGATGCGATTCGCCACCTGGTCATCAGAAGGGGGAAAGGAGAAGATTAATTGTGTGTCGTCTGCATAGCAATGATAAGAGAGACCATGTGAGGTTATGACAGAGCCAAGTGACTTGGTGTATAGCGAGAATAGGAGAGGGCCAAGAACAGAGCCCTGGGGGACACCAGTGGTGAGAGCGCGTGGTGAGGAGACAGATTCTCGCCACGCCACCTGGTAGGAGCGACCTGTCAGGTAGGACGCAATCCAAGCGTGGGCCGCGCCGGAGATGCCCAACTCGGAGAGGGTGGAGAGGAGGATCTGATGGTTCACACTATCGAAGGCAGCCGATAGATCTAGAAGGATGAGAGCAGAGGCCTCATCTCACTGGGCACCCCACCAGGCCTCATCTCACTGGGCACCCCACCAGGCCTCATCTCACTGGGCACCCCACCAGGCCTCATCTCACTGGGCACCCCACCAGGCCTCATCTCACTGGGCACCCCACCAGGCCTCATCTCACTGGGCACCCCACCAGGCCTCATCTCACTGGGCACCCCACCAGGCCTCATCTCACTGGGCACCCCACCAGGCCTCATCTCACTGGGCACCCCACCAGGCCTCATCTCACTGGGCACCCACCAGGCCTCATCTCACTGGGCACCCCACCAGGCCTCATCTCACTGGGCACCCACCAGGCCTCATCTCACTGGGCACCCACCAGGCCTCATCTCACTGGGCACCCACCAGGCCTCATCTCACTGGGCACCCACCAGGCCTCATCTCACTGGGCACCCACCAGGCCTCATCTCACTGGGCACCCCACCAGGCCTCATCTCACTGGGCACCCCACCAGGCCTCATCTCACTGGGCACCCCACCAGGCCTCATCTCACTGGGCACCCCACCAGGCCTCATCTCACTGGGCACCCCACCAGGCCTCATCTCACTGGGCACCCCTCATCTCAGGCCTCATCTCACTGGGCACCCCACCAGGCCTCATCTCACTGGGCACCCCACCAGGCCTCATCTCACTGGGCACCCCACCAGGCCTCATCTCACTGGGCACCCACCAGGCCTCATCTCACTGGGCACCCCACCAGGCCTCATCTCACTGGGCACCCCACCAGGCCTCATCTCACTGGGCACCCCACCAGGCCTCATCTCACTGGGCACCCCACCAGGCCTCATCTCACTGGGCACCCCACCAGGCCTCATCTCACTGGGCACCCCACCAGGCCTCATCTCACTGGGCACCCCACCAGGCCTCATCTCACTGGGCACCCCACCAGGCCTCATCTCACTGGGCACCCCACCAGGCCTCATCTCACTGGGCACCCCACCAGGCCTCATCTCACTGGGCACCCCACCAGGCCTCATCTCACTGGGCACCCCCACCAGGCCTCATCTCACTGGGCACCCCACCAGGCCTCATCTCACTGGGCACCCCACCAGGCCTCATCTCACTGGGCACCCCACCAGGCCTCATCTCACTGGGCACCCCACCAGGCCTCATCTCACTGGGCACCCCACCAGGCCTCATCTCACTGGGCACCCCACCAGGCCTCATCTCACTGGGCACCCCACCAGGCCTCATCTCACTGGGCACCCCACCAGGCCTCATCTCACTGGGCACCCCACCAGGCCTCATCTCACTGGGCACCCCACCAGGCCTCATCTCACACCAGGCCTCATCTCACTGGGCACCCACCAGGCCTCATCTCACTGGGCACCCCACCAGGCCTCATCTCACTGGGCACCCCACCAGGCCTCATCTCACCTCAGGCCTCATCTCACTGGGCACCCCACCAGGCCTCATCTCACTGGGCACCCCACCAGGCCTCATCTCACTGGGCACCCCACCAGGCCTCATCTCACTGGGCACCCCACCAGGCCTCATCTCACTGGGCACCCCACCAGGCCTCATCTCACTGGGCACCCCACCAGGCCTCATCTCACTGGGCACCCACCAGGCCTCATCTCACTGGGCACCCCACCAGGCCTCATCTCACTGGGCACCCCACCAGGCCTCATCTCACTGGGCACCCCACCAGGCCTCATCTCACTGGGCACCCCACCAGGCCTCATCTCACTGGGCACCCCACCAGGCCTCATCTCACTGGGCACCCACCAGGCCTCATCTCACTGGGCACCCACCAGGCCTCATCTCACTGGGCACCCCACCAGGCCTCATCTCACTGGGCACCCCACCAGGCCTCATCTCACTGGGCACCCCACCAGGCCTCATCTCACTGGGCACCCCACCAGGCCTCATCTCACTGGGCACCCCACCAGGCCTCATCTCACTGGGCACCCCACCAGGCCTCATCTCACTGGGCACCCCACCAGGCCTCATCTCACTGGACACCCACCAGGCCTCATCTCACTGGGCACCCCACCAGGCCTCATCTCACTGGGCACCCCACCAGGCCTCATCTCACTGGGCACCCCAAGGGGCCTCATCTCACTGGGCACCCACCAGGCCTCATCTCACTGGGCACCCCACCAGGCCTCATCTCACTGGGCACCCCACCAGGCCTCATCTCACTGGGCACCCCACCAGGCCTCATCTCACTGGGCACCCCACCAGGCCTCATCTCACTGGGCACCCACCAGGCCTCATCTCACTGGGCACCCACCAGGCCTCATCTCACTGGGCACCCCACCAGGCCTCATCTCACTGGGCACCCTCACTGGGCACCCCACCAGGCCTCATCTCACTGGGCACCCCACCAGGCCTCATCTCACTGGGCACCCCACCAGGCCTCATCTCACTGGGCACCCCACCAGGCCTCATCTCACTGGGCACCCCACCAGGCCTCATCTCACTGGGCACCCCACCAGGCCTCATCTCACTGGGCACCCCACCAGGCCTCATCTCACTGGGCACCCCACCAGGCCTCATCTCACTGGGCACCCACCAGGCCTCATCTCACTGGGCACCCCACCAGGCCTCATCTCACTGGGCCACCAGGCCTCATCTCACTGGGCACCCCACCAGGCCTCATCTCACTGGGCACCCCACCAGGCCTCATCTCACTGGGCACCCACCAGGCCTCATCTCACTGGGCACCCACCAGTCCTCATCTCACTGGGCACCCCACCAGGCCTCATCTCACTGGGCACCCCACCAGGCCTCATCTCACTGGGCACCCCACCAGGCCTCATCTCTGGGCACCCCACCAGGCCTCATCTCACTGGGCACCCCACCAGGCCTCATCTCACTGGGCACCCCACCAGGCCTCATCTCACTGGGCACCCCACCAGGCCTCATCTCACTGGGCACCCCACCAGGCCTCTTCTCACTGGACACCCACCAGGCCTCATCTCACTGGGCACCCACCAGGCCTCATCTCACTGGGCACCCCACCAGGCCTCATCTCACTGGGCACCCCAAGGGGCCTCATCTCACTGGGCACCCCACCAGGCCTCATCTCACTGGGCACCCCACCAGGCCTCATCTCACTGGGCACCCCACCAGGCCTCATCTCACTGGGCACCCCACCAGGCCTCATCTCACTGGGCACCCCACCAGGCCTCATCTCACTGGGCACCCCACCAGGCCTCATC
This sequence comes from Oncorhynchus gorbuscha, assembly GCF_021184085.1. NCBI lineage: Eukaryota > Metazoa > Chordata > Actinopteri > Salmoniformes > Salmonidae > Oncorhynchus > Oncorhynchus gorbuscha. The sequence goes on along the minus strand of NC_060173.1, from coordinate 118,607,395 downwards.
TCACTGGGCACCCACCAGGCCTCATCTCACTGGGCACCCCACCAGGCCTCATCTCACTGGGCACCCCACCAGGCCTCATCTCACTGGGCACCCCACCAGGCCTCATCTCACTGGGCACCCCACCAGGCCTCATCTCACTGGGCACCCCACCAGGCCTCATCTCACTGGGCACCCCACCAGGCCTCATCTCACTGGGCACCCCACCAGGCCTCATCTCACTGGGCACCCCACCAGGCCTCATCTCACTGGGCACCCCACCAGGCCTCATCTCACTGGGCACCCACCAGGCCTCATCTCACTGGGCACCCCACCAGGCCTCATCTCACTGGGCACCCACCAGGCCTCATCTCACTGGGCACCCACCAGTCCTCATCTCACTGGGCACCCCACCAGGCCTCATCTCACTGGGCACCCCACCAGGCCTCATCTCACTGGGCACCCCACCAGGCCTCATCTCACTGGGCACCCCACCAGGCCTCATCTCACTGGGCACCCACCAGGCCTCATCTCACTGGGCACCCCACCAGGCCTCATCTCACTGGGCACCCCACCAGGCCTCATCTCACTGGGCACCCCACCAGGCCTCATCTCACTGGGCACCCCACCAGGCCTCATCTCACTGGGCACCCCACCAGGCCTCATCTCACTGGGCACCCCACCAGGCCTCATCTCACTGGGCACCCCACCAGGCCTCATCTCACTGGGCACCCCACCAGGCCTCATCTCACTGGGCACCCCACCAGGCCTCTCATCTCACTGGGCACCCACCAGGCCTCATCTCACTGGGCACCCACCAGGCCTCATCTCACTGGGCACCCCACCAGGCCTCATCTCACTGGGCACCCACCAGGCCTCATCTCACTGGGCACCCCACCAGGCCTCATCTCACTGGGCACCCCACCAGGCCTCATCTCACTGGGCACCCCACCAGGCCTCATCTCACTGGGCACCCCACCAGGCCTCATCTCACTGGGCACCCCACCAGGCCTCATCTCACTGGGCACCCCACCAGGCCTCATCTCACTGGGCACCCCACCAGGCCTCATCTCACTGGGCACCCCACCAGGCCTCATCTCACTGGGCACCCCAGGCCTCCAGGCACCCTCATCTCACTGGGCACCCCACCAGGCCTCATCTCACTGGGCACCCCACCAGGCCTCATCTCACTGGGCACCCCACCAGGCCTCATCTCACTGGGCACCCCACCAGGCCTCATCTCACTGGGCACCCCACCAGGCCTCATCTCACTGGGCACCCCACCAGGCCTCATCTCACTGGGCACCCCACCAGGCCTCATCTCACTGGGCACCCCACCAGGCCTCATCTCACTGGGCACCCCACCAGGCCTCATCTCACTGGGCACCCCACCAGGCCTCATCTCACTGGGCACCCCACCAGGCCTCATCTCACTGGGCACCCCACCAGGCCTCATCTCACTGGGCACCCACCAGGCCTCATCTCACTGGGCACCCCACCAGGCCTCATCTCACTGGTCACCCACCAGGCCTCATCTCACTGGGCACCCACCAGGCCTCATCTCACTGGGCACCCCACCAGGCCTCATCTCACTGGGCACCGCACCCCACCAGGCCTCATCTCACTGGGCACCCCACCAGGCCTCATCTCACTGGTCACCCACCAGGCCTCATCTCACTGGGCACCCCACCAGGCCTCATCTCACTGGGCACCCACCAGGCCTCATCTCACTGGGCACCCCACCAGGCCTCATCTCACTGGGCACCCCACCAGGCCTCATCTCACTGGGCACCCCACCAGGCCTCATCTCACCACCAGGCCATCTCACTGGTCACCCCACCAGGCCTCATCTCACTGGGCACCCCACCAGGCCTCATCTCACTGGGCACCCACCAGGGGCCTCATCTCACTGGGCACCCCACCAGGCCTCATCTCACTGGGCACCCCACCAGGCCTCATCTCACTGGGCACCCCACCAGGCCTCATCTCACTGGGCACCCCACCAGGCCTCATCTCACTGGGCACCCCACCAGGCCTCATCTCACTGGGCACCCCACCAGGCCTCATCTCACTGGGCACCCCACCAGGCCTCATCTCACTGGGCACCCCACCAGGCCTCATCTCACTGGGCACCCCACCAGGCCTCATCTCACACCAGGGCATCTCACTGGGCCACCAGGCCTCATCTCACTGGGCACCCCACCAGGCCTCATCTCACTGGGCACCCCACCAGGCCTCATCTCACTGGGCACCCCACCAGGCCTCATCTCACTGGGCACCCCACCAGGCCTCATCTCACTGGTCACCCACCAGGCCTCATCTCACTGGGCACCCACCAGGCCTCATCTCACTGGGCACCCCACCAGGCCTCATCTCACTGGGCACCGCACCCCACCAGGCCTCATCTCACTGGGCACCCCACCAGGCCTCATCTCACTGGTCACCCACCAGGCCTCATCTCACTGGGCACCCCACCAGGCCTCATCTCACTGGGCACCCACCAGGCCTCATCTCACTGGGCACCCCACCAGGCCTCATCTCACTGGGCACCCCACCAGGCCTCATCTCACTGGGCACCCCACCAGGCCTCATCTCACTGGGCCATCTCACTGGTCACCCCAAGGGGCCTCATCTCACTGGGCACCCCAAGGGGCGTCATCTCACTGGGCACCCCAAGGGGCCTCATCTCACTGGGCACCCCACCAGGCCTCATCTCACTGGGCACCCCACCAGGCCTCATCTCACTGGGCACCCACCAGGCCTCATCTCACTGGGCACCCCACCAGGCCTCATCTCACTGGGCACCCCACCAGGCCTCATCTCACTGGGCACCCACCAGGCCTCATCTCACTGGGCACCCCACCAGGCCTCATCTCACTGGGCACCCCACCAGGCCTCATCTCACTGGGCACCCCACCAGGCCTCATCTCACTGGGCACCCCACCAGGCCTCATCTCACTGGGCACCCCAAGGGGCCTCATCTCACTGGGCACCCCACCAGGCCTCATCTCACTGGGCACCCCACCAGGCCTCATCTCACTGGGCACCCCACCAGGCCTCATCTCACTGGGCACCCCACCAGGCCTCATCTCACTGGTCACCCCACCAGGCCTCATCTCACTGGGCACCCCACCAGGCCTCATCTCACTGGGCACCCCACCAGGCCTCATCTCACTGGGCACCCCACCAGGCCTCATCTCACTGGGCACCCCACCAGGCCTCATCTCACTGGGCACCCCACCAGGCCTCATCTCACTGGGCACCCCACCAGGCCTCATCTCACTGGGCACCCCACCAGGCCTCATCTCACTGGGCACCCACCAGGCCTCATCTCACTGGGCACCCCACCAGGCCTCATCTCACTGGGCACCCACCAGGCCTCATCTCACTGGGCACCCCACCAGGCCTCATCTCACTGGGCACCCCACCAGGCCTCATCTCACTGGGCACCCCACCAGGCCTCATCTCACTGGGCACCCCACCAGGCCTCATCTCACTGGGCACCCCACCAGGCCTCATCTCACTGGGCACCCCACCAGGCCTCATCTCACTGGGCACCCCACCAGGCCTCATCTCACTGGGCACCCCACCAGGCCTCATCTCACTGGGCACCCACCAGGCCTCATCTCACTGGGCACCCCACCAGGCCTCATCTCACTGGGCACCCCACCAGGCCTCATCTCACTGGGCACCCCACCAGGCCTCATCTCACTGGGCACCCCACCAGGCCTCATCTCACTGGGCACCCCACCAGGCCTCATCTCACTGGTCACCCACCAGGCCTCATCTCACTGGTCACCCACCAGGCCTCATCTCACTGGGCACCCCACCAGGCCTCATCTCACTGGGCACCCCACCAGGCCTCATCTCACTGGGCACCCCAAGGGGCGTCATCTCACTGGGCACCCCAAGGGGCCTCATCTCACTGGGCACCCCACCAGGCCTCATCTCACTGGGCACCCCACCAGGCCTCATCTCACTGGGCACCCACCAGGCCTCATCTCACTGGGCACCCCACCAGGCCTCATCTCACTGGGCACCCCACCAGGCCTCATCTCACTGGGCACCCACCAGGCCTCATCTCACTGGGCACCCCACCAGGCCTCATCTCACTGGGCACCCCAAGGGGCCTCATCTCACTGGGCACCCCACCAGGCCTCATCTCACTGGGCACCCCACCAGGCCTCATCTCACTGGGCACCCCACCAGGCCTCATCTCACTGGGCACCCCACCAGGCCTCATCTCACTGGTCACCCCACCAGGCCTCATCTCACTGGGCACCCCACCAGGCCTCATCTCACTGGGCACCCACCAGGCCTCATCTCACTGGGCACCCCACCAGGCCTCATCTCACTGGGCACCCACCAGGCCTCATCTCACTGGGCACCCCACCAGGCCTCATCTCACTGGGCACCCCAAGGGGCCTCATCTCACTGGGCACCCCAAGGGGCCTCATCTCACTGGGCACCCACCAGGCCTCATCTCACTGGGCACCCCAAGGGGCCTCATCTCACTGGGCACCCCACCAGGCCTCATCTCACTGGGCACCCCAAGGGGCCTCATCTCACTGGGCACCCCAAGGGGCGTCATCTCACTGGGCACCCCAAGGGGCCTCATCTCACTGGTCACCCCAAGGGGCCTCATCTCACTGGGCACCCCAAGGGGCGTCATCTCACT
>NC_060173.1:118588283-118602641 GCF_021184085.1 Oncorhynchus gorbuscha | reverse complement strand
TACAGTGAGGCTGTCTGTGCTTTCACATTGAGGCTATCTGTAAGCCACAGTGAGGCTTTCTGTGTTTCTCTACAGTGAGGCTGTCTGTGTTTCTCTACAGTGAGGCTGTCTGTGTTTTCTCTACAGTGAGGCTTTCTGTGTCACAGTTCTCTACAATTAGGCTGCCTGTGTTTCTCTACAGTGAGGCTGTCTGTGTTTCTCTACAGTTAGACTGTCAGTGAGGTTGTCTGTGTTTTTCTCTACAGTGAGGCTGTCTGTGTTTTCTCTACAGTGAGGCTGTCTGTGTTTCTCTACAGTGAGGCTGTCTTGTGTTTCTCTACAGTGAGGCTGTCTGTGTTTCTCTACAGTGAGGCTGTCTGTGTTTCTCTACAGTGAGGCTGTCTGTGTTTTCTCTACAGTGAGGCTGTCTGTGTGAGGCTTTCTACAGTGAGGCTGTCTGTGTTTCTCTACAGTTAGGCTGTCTGTGTTTCTCTACAGTGAGGCTGTCTGTGTTTCTCTACAGTGAGACTGTCTGTGTTTTCTCTACAGTGAGGTTGTCTGTGTTTCTCTACAGTGAGGCTGTCTGTGTTTTCTCTACAGTGAGGCTGTCTGTGTTTTCTACAGAGGGGTTGTCTGTGCCCAGTGAGACTGTCTGTGTTTCTCTACAGTGAGGCTGTCTGTGTTTCTCTACAGTGAGGCTGTCTGTGTTTCTCTACAGTGAGGCTGTCTGTGTTTCTCTACAGTGAGGCTGTCTGTGTTTCTCTACAGTGAGGCTGTCTGTGTTTCTCTACAGTGAGGCTGTCTGTGTTTTCTCTACAGTGAGGCTGTCTGTGTTTCTCTACAGTGAGGCTGTCTTGTGTTTCTCTACAGTGAGGCTGTCTGTGTTTCTCTACAGTGAGGCTGTCTGTGTTTCTCTACAGTGAGGCTGTCTGTGTTTCTCTACAGTGAGGCTGTCTGTGTTTCTCTACATTGAGGCTATCTGTGTTTCTCTACAGTGAGGCTGTCTGTGTTTCTCTACATTGAGGCTGTCTGTGTTTCTCTACAGTGAGGCTGTCTGTGTTTCTCTACAGTGAGGCTGTCTGTGTTTCTCTACAGTGAGGCTGTCTGTGTTTCTCTACAGTGAGACTGTCTGTGTTTCTCTACAGTGAGGCTGTCTGTGTTTCTCTACAGTGAGGCTGTCTGTGTTTCTCTACAGTGAGGCTGTCTGTGTTTCTCTACAGTGTTTCTCTACAGTGAGGCTGTCTGTGTTTCGCTACAGTGAGGCTGTCTGTGTTTCTCTACAGTGAGGCTGTCTGTGTTTCTCTACAGTGAGGCTGTCTGTGTTTCTCTACAGTGAGGCTGTCTGTGTTTAGCTACAGTGAGGCTCTACTGTGTTTCTACAGTGAGACTGTCTGTGTTTCTCTACAGTGAGGCTGTCTGTGTTTCTCTACAGTGAGGCTGTCTGTGCTGTCTGTGTTTTCTCTACAGTGAGGCTGTCTGTGTCTGTGTTTCTATACAGTGAGGCTGTCTGGCTGTCTGTCTGTTTCTCTACAGTGAGGCTGTCTGTGTTTCGCTACAGTGAGGCTGTCTGTGTTTCTCTACAGTGAGGCTGTCTGTGTTTCTCTACAGTGAGACTGTCTGTGTTTCTCTACAGTGAGGCTGTCTGTGTTTCTCTACAGTGAGGCTGTCTGTGTTTCTCTACAGTGAGACTGTCTGTGTTTCTCTACAGTGAGGCTGTCTGTGTTTTCACAGTGAGGTTGTCTCTACAGTGAGGCTGTCTGTGTTTTTACAGTGAGGCTGTCTGTGTTTCTCTACAGTGAGGCTGTCTGTGTTTTCTCTATACAGTGAGGCTGTCTGTGTTTCTCTACAGTGAGGCTTTCTGTGTTTCTCTACAGGAGGCTGTCTGTGTTTCTCTACAGTGAGGCTGTCTGTGTTTCTCTACAGTGAGGCTGTCTGTGTTTCTCTACAGTTAGGCTGTCTGTGTTTCTCTACAGTGAGGCTGTCTGTGTTTCTCTACAGTGAGACTGTCTGTGTTTCTCTACAGTGAGGCTGTCTGTGTTTCGCTACAGTGAGGCTGTCTGTGTTTCTCTACAGTGAGACTGTCTGTGTTTCTCTACAGTGAGGCTGTCTGTGTTTCGCTACAGTGAGGCTGTCTGTGTTTCTCTACAGTGAGACTGTCTGTGTTTCTCTACAGTGAGACTGTCTGTGTTTCTCTACAGTGAGGCTGTCTGTGTTTCTGTGTTTCTCTACAGTGAGGCTGTCTGTGTTTCTCTACAGTGAGACTGTCTGTGTTCTGTGTTTCTCTACAGTGAGGCTGTCTGTGTTTCTCTACAGTGAGGCTGTCTGTGTTTCTCTACAGTGAGGCTGTCTGTGTTTCTCTACAGTGAGGCTGTCTGTGTTTTCTCTACAGTGAGGCTGTCTGTGTTTCTCTACAGTGAGGCTGTCTGTGTTTCTCTACAGTGAGGCTGTCTGTGTTTCTCTACAGTGAGGCTGTCTGTGTTTCTCTACAGTGAGACTGTCTGTGTTTCTCTACAGTGAGGCTGTCTGTGTTTCGCTACAGTGAGGCTGTCTGTGTTTCTCTACAGTGAGACTGTCTGTGTTTCGCTACAGTGAGGCTGTCTGTGTTTCTCTACAGTGAGACTGTCTGTGTTTCTCTACAGTGAGACTGTCTGTGTTTCTCTACAGTGAGGCTGTCTGTGTTTCGCTACAGTGAGGCTGTCTGTGTTTCTCTACAGTGAGACTGTCTGTGTTTCTCTACAGTGAGACTGTCTGTGTTTCTCTACAGTGAGGCTGTCTGTGTTTCTCTACAGTGAGGCTGTCTGTGTTTCTCTACAGTGAGGCTGTCTGTGTTTCTATACAGTGAGGCTGTCTGTGTTTTCTCTACAGTGAGGCTGTCTGTGTTTCTCTACAGTGAGGCTGTCTGTGTTTCTCTACAGTTAGGCTGTCTGTGTTTCTCTACAGTGAGGCTGTCTGTGTTTCTCTACAGTGAGACTGTCTGTGTTTCTCTACAGTGAGGCTGTCTGTGTTTCGCTACAGTGAGGCTGTCTGTGTTTCTCTACAGTGAGACTGTCTGTGTTTCTCTACAGTGAGGCTGTCTGTGTTTCGCTACAGTGAGGCTGTCTGTGTTTCTCTACAGTGAGACTGTCTGTGTTTCTCTACAGTGAGACTGTCTGTGTTTCTCTACAGTGAGGCTGTCTGTGTTTCGCTACAGTGAGGCTGTCTGTGTTTCCCTACAGTGAGACTGTCTGTGTTTCTCTACAGTGAGGCTGTCTGTGTTTCTCTACAGTGAGGCTGTCTGTGTTTCGCTGTGAGGCTGTGTGTTTCTCTACAGTGAGGCTGTCTGTGTTTCTCTACAGTGAGGCTGTCTGTGTTTCTCTACAGTGAGGCTGTCTGTGTTTCTCTACAGTGAGGCTGTCTGTGTTTCTCTACAGTGAGGCTGTCTGTGTTTCTCTACAGTGAGTTGGGCCGTCTAGCCGTATCCCCAGAGCAGAAGTGGAAGGCAGTGTTCTCAGAGTGTTGGAGCAGGCTGGGCTGTGAGGCCCCGGGACAGCCTGAGGAGAGAGTGATGGCCTGGGAAAACATCGCTGTTACACTCACCACAGGACGCAGAGACAGGTACACACACACACACACACACACACCTTGACAATTTTGCTTAACATTTAAACTGCAATTTTATATATACTGAACAAAAATATAAATATTTTCAAAGAGTTTACTGAGTTACAGTTCATTTAAGGAAATCAGCCAATTGAAATAATATTCATTAGGCCCTAATCTATGGATTTCACATGACTGGGCAGGGGCTCAGCCATAGGTGGGTCTGGGAGGGCATGGGCCCACCCACTGGGGAGCCAGGCCCAGCCAATCAGAATGAGTTTTTCCCCACAAAAGGGCTTTATTACAGACAGAAATACTCCTCAGGTTCATCAGCTGTCTGGGTGGCTGGTCTCAGACTATCCCGCAGGTGAAGAAGACGGATGTTGAGGTCCTGGGCTGGCGTGGTTACACCTGGTCTGTGGGGCTGGCGTGGTGACACCTGGTCTGTGGGGCTGGCGTGGTGACACCTGGTCTGTGGGGCTGGCGTGGTTACACCTGGTCTGTGGGGCTGGCATGGTGACACCTGGTCTGTGGGGCTGGCGTGGTTACACCTGGTCTGTGGGGCTGGCATGGTGACACCTGGTCTGTGGGGCTGGCGTGGTGACACCTGGTCTGTGGGGCTGGCGTGGTGACACCTGGTCTGTGGGGCTGGCGTGGTGACACCTGGTCTGTGGGGCTGGCGTGGTTACACCTGGTCTGTGGGGCTGGCCTGGTTACACCTGGTCTGTGGGGCTGGCGTGGTGACACCTGGTCTGTGGGGCTGGCGTGGTGACACCTGGTCTGTGGGGCTGGCGTGGTGACACCTGGTCTGTGGGGCTGGCGTGGTGACACCTGGTCTGCGGTTGTGAGGCCGGTTGGACGTACTGACAAATTCTCTAAAATGACGTTGCAGACGGCTTATGGTAGAGAAATGAACATTACATTCTCCGCCCAACAGCTCTGGTGGACATTCCTGCAGTCAGCATGCGAATTACACACAACCTCAAAACTTGAGACATCTGTTGTGTTTTGTGATATACACTTTACATGTTGCTTTTTATATTTTTTTGTTCAGTGTACTTTCATAGAATGTTTTAACGGGTACCAATCAGACGAGTCTTTAAGTCCTGTTGGGATCCTAAAGCAAAACAACCAAGGTGTTTGTGAGAGTCTCACCTTTCCACAGAGGGGTCATGACCTGTCTATCCCCGGGGTGAGGACCTGTCTGAGGGGTGAGGACCTGTCTGAGGGGTCATGTTAGTGTGTAGCCTGAACTGTTGGGACGTGAGAGTCTCACCTTTCCTGTCTAACCCTGGGGTAATGACCTGTCTAACCCTGGGGTAATGACCTGTCTAACCCCGGGGTAGGGACATGTCTAACCCCGGGGTGAGAACCTGTCTAACCCCGGGGTGAGGACCTGTCTAACCCCGAGGTAATGACCTGTCTAACCCCGGGGTAATGACCTGTCTAACCCCGGGGTAATGACCTGTCTAACCCCGGGGTAATGACCTGTCTAACCCCGGGGTAATGACCTGTCTAACCCCGGGGTAATGACCTGTCTAACCCCGGGGTGAGGACCTGTCTAACCCCGGGGTGAGGACCTGTCTAACCCTGGGGTAATGACCTGTCTAACCCTGGGGTAATGACCTGTCTAACCCCGGGGTGAGGACCTGTCTAACCCCGGGGTAATGACCTGTCTAACCCCGGGGTAATGACCTGTCTAACCCCGGGGTAATGACCTGTCTAACCCCGGGATGAGGACCTGTCTAACCCCGGGGTGAGGACCTGTCTAACCCCGGGGTGAGGACCTGTCTAACCCCGGGGTGAGGACCTGTCTAACCCCGGGGTGAGGACCTGTCTAACCCCGGGGTGAGGACCTGTCTAACCCCGGGGTAATGACCTTTCTAACCCCGGGGTAATGACCTTTCTAACCCCCGGGTATTGACCTGTCTAACCCCGGGGTGAGGACCTGTCTAACCCCGGGGAGGGGACCTGTCTAACCCCGGGGTAATGACCTGTCTAACCCCGGGCTGAGGACCTGTCTAACCCCGGGGTATTGACCTGTCTAACCCCGGGGTAATGACCTGTCTAACCCCGGGCTGAGGACCTGTCTAACCCCGGGGTATTGACCTGTCTAACCCCGGGGTGAGGACCTGTCTAACCCCGGGGTGAATACCTGTCTAACCCCGGGGTCATGACCCGTCTAACTCCGGGGTGAGGACCCGTCTAACCCCGGGGTATTGACCTGTCTAACCCCGGGGTGAGGACCCGTCTAACCCCGGGGCGAGGACCCGTCTAACCCCGGGGCGAGGACCCGTCTAACCCCGGGGCGAGGACCCGTCTAATAGTTTGTAGGCCAAACTGTCTCCTGGTCTGACAAACACCTCTCTTTCACCTTTCACCTCAGATGGGATGTCTCCTGGTCTGACAAACACCTCTCTAGTACTGTCACCTTTCACCTCAGATGGGATGTCTTCTGGTCTGACAAACATCTCTCTAGTTCGGTCACCTTTCACCTCAGATGGGATGTCTCCTGGTCTGACAAACACCTCTCTTTCACCTTTCACCTCAGGTGGGATGTCTCCTGGTCTGACAAACACCTCTCTAGTTCTGTCACCTTTCACCTCAGATGGGATATCTCCTGGTCTGACAAACACCTCTCTAGTTCTGTCACCTTTCACATCAGATGGGATGTCTCCTGGTCTGACAAACACCTCTCTAGTTCTGTCACCTTTCACATCAGATGGGATGTCTCCTGGTCTGACAAACACCTCTCTAGTTCTGTCACCTTTCACCTCAGGTGGGATGTCTCCTGGTCTGACAAACACCTCTCTAGTTCTGTCACCATTCACCTCAGATGGGATGTCTCCTGGTCTGACAAACACCTCTCTAGTTCTGTCACCTTTCACCTCAGATGGGATATCTCCTGGTCTGAAACACCTCTCTAGTTCTGTCACCTTTCACCTCAGATGGGATGTCTCCTGGTCTGACAAACACCTCTCTAGTTCTGTCACCTTTCACCTCAGATGGGATGTCTCCTGGTCTGACAAACACCTCTCTAGTTCTGTCACCTTTCACCTCAGATGGGATGTCTCCTGGTCTGACAAACACCTCTCTAGTTCTGTCACCTTTCACCTCAGGTGGGATGTCTCCTGGTCTGACAAACACCTCTCTAACTCGGTCACCTTTCACCTCAAATGTGAAAGTGCGACATCTGCGGATGCGGTGGACTGAGACCATCCAGACCATGCAAAAAAAAATATGTCTCTTGCTTTATGGGGATTTTTGTATTATGTTAATTTACACACCTGGATACACACCTGAACAAACACTCACGGTGCATGGTTTCTATAGTGATGGGTGTATGATGTCTGTCTCCAGTCCAGAGCTGCTGAGCAGGTCTCAGAGTCGAGTCCTGGAGAAGCTGGAGGTGATTCCTCAACATACAGGTCCAGTTACTGCTGGGGGGTATGACGTCATCCGACGATACCTCACCAAGGTGAATAACACACATTTTACACACCGTACTGTAGGTCAACAGGGTAGCAGACTGATATGGTCAAAAGCTGTCAAGGGTAGCAGACTGATAGGGTCAACAGCTGTCAAGGGTAGCAGACTGATATGGTCAACAGCTGTCAAGGGTAGCAGACTGATATGGTCAACAAGGGTAGCAGACTGATAGGGTCAACAGCTGTCAAGGGTAGCAGACTGATATGGTCAACAGCTGTCAAGGGTAGCAGACTGATATGGTCAACAAGGGTAGCAGACTGATAGGGTCAACAGCTGTCAAGGGTAGCAGACTGATATGGTCAACAGCTGTCAAGGGTAGCAGACTGATATGGTCAACAAGGGTAGCAGACTGATAGGGTCAACAGCTGTCAAGGGTAGCAGACTGATATGGTCAACAGCTGTCAAGGGTAGCAGACTGATAGGGTCAACAGCTGTCATGGGTAGCAGACTGATATGGTCAACAGCTGTCAAGGGTAGCAGACTGATAGCAGACTGATAGGGTCAGCTGTCAAGGGTAGCAGACTGATAGCAGACTGACAGCAGACTGACAGCAGACTGATAGCAGACTGATAGCAGACTGATAGGGTCAACAGCTGTCAAGGGTAGCAGACTGATATGGTCAACAGCTGTCAAGGGTAGCAGACTGATAGCAGACTGATAGGGTAGCAGACTGATATGGTCAACAGCTGTCAAGGGTAGCAGACTGATATGGTCAACAGCTGTCATGGGTAGCAGACTGATGTGGTCAACAGCTGTCAAGGGTAGCAGACTGATAGCAGACTGACAGCAGACTGATAGCAGACTGATAGGGTCAACAGCTGTCAAGGGTAGCAGACTGATAGCAGACTGATAGCAAACTGATAGCAGACTGACAGCAGACTGATAGCAGACTGATAGCAGACTGATAGGGTCAACAGCTGTCAAGGGTAGCACACTGATATGGTCAACAGCTGTCATGGGTAGCAGACTGATATGGTCAACAGCTGTCAAGGGTAGCAGACTGACAGCAGACTGATAGCAGACTGATAGGGTCAACAGCTGTCAAGGGTAGCAGACTGATATGGTCAACAGCTGTCAAGGGTAGCAGACTGATAGCAGACTGACAGCAGACTGATAGCAGACTGATAGGGTCAACAGCTGTCAAAGGTAGCAGACTGATAGGGTCAACAACTGTCAAGGGTAGCAGACTGATAGGGTCAACAACTGTCAAGGGTAGCAGACTGATAAGGTCAACAACTGTCAAGGGTAGCAGACTGATAAGGTCAACAGCTGTCAAGGGTAGCAGACTGATAAGATCAACAGCTGTCAAGGGTAGCAGACTGATTTGGTCAACAGCTGTCAAGGGTAGCAGACTGATATGGTCAACAGCTGTCAAGGGTAGCAGACTGATTTGGTCAACAGCTGTCAAGGGTAGCAGACTGATATGGTCAACAAGGGTAGCAGACTGATTTGGTCAACAGCTGTCAAGGGTAGCAGACTGATATGGTCAACAGCTGTCAAGGGTAGCAGACTGATATGGTCAACAAGGGTAGCAGACTGATTTGGTCAACAGCTGTCAAGGGTAGCAGACTGATATGGTCAACAGCTGTCAAGGGTAGCAGACTGATATGGTCAACAGCTGTCAAGGGTAGCAGACTGATATGGTCAACAAGGGTAGCAGACTGATTTGGTCAACAGCTGTCAAAGGTAGCAGACTGATATGGTCAACAGCTGTCAAAGGTAGCAGACTGATATGGTCAACAGCTGTCAAGGGTAGCAGACTGATATGGTCAACAGCTGTCAAGGGTAGCAGACTGATATGGTCAACAGCTGTCAAGGGTAGCAGACTGATATGGTCAACAACTGTCAAGGGTAGCAGACTGATAAGGTCAACAGCTGTCAAGGGTAGCAGACTGATAAGATCAACAGCTGTCAAGGGTAGCAGACTGATTTGGTCAACAGCTGTCAAGGGTAGCAGACTGATATGGTCAACAGCTGTCAAGGGTAGCAGACTGATTTGGTCAACAGCTGTCAAGGGTAGCAGACTGATATGGTCAACAAGGGTAGCAGACTGATTTGGTCAACAGCTGTCAAGGGTAGCAGACTGATATGGTCAACAGCTGTCAAGGGTAGCAGACTGATATGGTCAACAAGGGTAGCAGACTGATTTGGTCAACAGCTGTCAAGGGTAGCAGACTGATATGGTCAACAGCTGTCAAGGGTAGCAGACTGATATGGTCAACAGCTGTCAAGGGTAGCAGACTGATATGGTCAACAAGGGTAGCAGACTGATTTGGTCAACAGCTGTCAAAGGTAGCAGACTGATATGGTCAACAGCTGTCAAAGGTAGCAGACTGATATGGTCAACAGCTGTCAAGGGTAGCAGACTGATATGGTCAACAGCTGTCAAGGGTAGCAGACTGATATGGTCAACAGCTGTCAAGGGTAGCAGACTGATATGGTCAACAGCTGTCAAGGGTAGCAGACTGATATGGTCGCTGTCAAGGGTAGCAGACTGATATGGTCAACAGCTGTCAAGGGTAGCAGACTGATAGCAGACTGATATTCCCAGGATACCTAGTTGTGTTCCTACATGATACGCTAACAGATTGATACTGTTGTTGCGTAAGACTCTGTTCTTGCTAGATGATTTGTCTGTAGATGATTATTCTTCTTCCCCTCCATTGCACCTCTCTTCTCCATCATCATCATCATCCTCCTCCTCCCCTCGCCCTCCCCTATCCTTCTCCAGGCCTGCGAAACCCCCCTCCACCCTTTGGGGGGGTTACTGGAGACCCTAGTGACTGTGTACAGGATTACCTATATAGGGGTAGGATCTAACAGAAGGTTGCTACAACAGGCTGTGGAAGAGATCAGGTCCTACCTCAGACGGATCTTCCAGCTGGTCAGGTACAGTACACTAGATGTAGAGATACTACAGGTACAGGTACAGTACACTAGATGTAGAGATACTACAGGTACAGGACACTAGATGTAGAGATACTACAGGTACAGGACACTAGATGTAGAGATACTACAGGTACAGGTACAGTACACTAGATGTAGAGATACTACAGGTACAGGACACTAGATGTAGAGATACTACAGGTATAGGACACTAGATGTAGAGATACTACAGGTACAGGACACTAGATGTAGAGATGCTACAGGTACAGGACACTAGATGTAGAGATGCTACAGGTACAGGAAACTAGATGTAGAGATGCTACAGGTACAGGACACTAGATGTAGAGATACTACAGGTACAGGACACTAGATGTAGAGATGCTACAGGTACAGGTACAGAACACTAGATGTAGAGATACTACAGGTACAGGTACAGGACACTAGATGTAGAGATACTACAGGTACAGGTACAGGACACTAGATATAGAGATACTACAGGTACAGGACACTAGATGTAGAGATACTACAGGTACAGTACACTAGATGTAGAGATGCTACAGGTACAGGACACTAGATGTAGAGATACTACAGGTACAGGACACTAGATGTAGAGATGCTACAGGTACAGTACACTAGATGTAGAGATGCTACAGGTACAGTACACTAGATGTAGAGATACTACAGGTACAGGACACTAGATGTAGAGATACTACAGGTACAGGACACTAGATGTAGAGATACTACAGGTACAGGACACTAGATGTAGAGATACTACAGGTACAGGTACAGGACACTAGATGTAGAGATACTACAGGTACAGGTACAGAACACTAGATGTAGAGATACTACAGGTACAGGACACTAGATGTAGAGATACTACAGGTACAGGACACTAGATGTAGAGATACTACAGGTACAGGACACTAGATGTAGAGATACTACAGGTACAGGACACTAGATGTAGAGATGCTACAGGTACAGGACACTAGATGTAGAGATACTACAGGTACAGGTACAGGACACTAGATGTAGAGATGCTACAGGTACAGGACACTAGATGTAGAGATACTACAGGCACAGGACACTAGATGTAGAGATGCTACAGGTACAGGACACTAGATGTAGAGATGCTACAGGTACAGGACACTAGATGTAGAGATGCTACAGGTACAGGACACTAGATGTAGAGATGCTACAGGTACAGTACACTAGATGTAGAGATACTACAGGTACAGGTACAGGACACTAGATGTAGAGATGCTACAGGTACAGGACACTAGATGTAGAGATGCTACAGGTACAGGAAACTAGATGTAGAGATGCTACAGGTACAGGACACTAGATGTAGAGATACTACAGGTACAGGACACTAGATGTAGAGATACTACAGGTACAGGACACTAGATGTAGAGATACTACAGGTACAGGACACTAGATGTAGAGATACTACAGGTACAGGTACAGAACACTAGATGTAGAGATACTACAGGTACAGGTACAGGACACTAGATGTAGAGATACTACAGGTACAGGTACAGGACACTAGATATAGAGATACTACAGGTACAGGACACTAGATGTAGAGATACTACAGGTACAGTACACTAGATGTAGAGATGCTACAGGTACAGGACACTAGATGTAGAGATACTACAGGTACAGGACACTAGATGTAGAGATGCTACAGGTACAGTACACTAGATGTAGAGATGCTACAGGTACAGTACACTAGATGTAGAGATACTACAGGTACAGGACACTAGATGTAGAGATACTACAGGTACAGGACACTAGATGTAGAGATACTACAGGTACAGGACACTAGATGTAGAGATACTACAGGTACAGGTACAGGACACTAGATGTAGAGATACTACAGGTACAGGTACAGAACACTAGATGTAGAGATACTACAGGTACAGGACACTAGATGTAGAGATACTACAGGTACAGGACACTAGATGTAGAGATACTACAGGTACAGGACACTAGATGTAGAGATGCTACAGGTACAGGACACTAGATGTAGAGATACTACAGGTACAGGTACAGGACACTAGATGTAGAGATGCTACAGGTACAGGACACTAGATGTAGAGATACTACAGGCACAGGACACTAGATGTAGAGATGCTACAGGTACAGGACACTAGATGTAGAGATGCTACAGGTACAGGACACTAGATGTAGAGATGCTACAGGTACAGGACACTAGATGTAGAGATGCTACAGGTACAGTACACTAGATGTAGAGATACTACAGGTACAGGTACAGGACACTAGATGTAGAGATGCTACAGGTACAGGACACTAGATGTAGAGATACTACAGGTACAGGACACTAGATGTAGAGATACTACAGGTACAGGTACAGGACACTAGATGTAGAGATACTACAGGTACAGGTACAGGACACTAGATGTAGAGATACTACAGGTACAGGTACAGGACACTAGATGTAGAGATGCTACAGGTACAGGTACAGGACACTAGATGTAGAGATGGTACAGGTACAGGACACTAGATGTAGAGATACTACAGGTACAGGTACAGGACACTAGATGTAGATATACTACAGGTACAGGTACAGGACACTAGATGTAGAGATACTACAGGTACAGGACACTAGATGTAGAGATACTACAGGTACAGGACGCTAGATGTAGAGATACGTTCTGTCTCCCCTCATCCTCTCTCTGTTGTCCAGGTTTCTGTCTCCCCTCATCCTCTCTGTTGTCCAGGTTTCTGTCTCCCCTCATCCTCTCTGTTGTCTAGGTTTCTGTCTCCCCTCATCCTCTCTGTTGTCCAGGTTTCTGTCTCCCCTCATCCTCTGTTGTCCAGGTTTCTGTCTCCCCTCATCCTCTCTGTTGTCCAGGTTTCTGTCTCCCCTCATCCTCTGTTGTCCAGGTTTCTGTCTCCCCTCATCCTCTCTGTTGTCCAGGTTTCTGTCTCCCCTCATCCTCTCTGTTGTCCAGGTTTCTGTCTCACATCATCCTCTCTGTTGTCCAGGTTTCTGTCTCACCTCATCCTCTCTGTTGTCCAGGTTTCTGTCTCACCTCATCCTCTCTGTGTTGTCCAGGTTTCTGTTCCCTGACCTCCCTGACGAGGGAGGTGTTATTCACCCTGACCCCAAAGGATCCTCAGAAACAGACCAGCAAGGGTGAGTCTACACGTTATACTTTTTACACATTATACGGCCTCTACAGTCCCAGTCATGGTACTGCAATCGCAATATGATAGACGTTATATTACTGTATATAGTGCATGGCTTTGTTAGTGTTTATTGTCACACAGTTTAATAATATTTTTGGACCATCAAAGTTCCATCAAACACCATGTTGGGTGTGACTGGCTAGAATAGGGAGTCTGTCTTGGTCAGATCAGTCTGTCTTGGTCAGATCAGTCTGCCTTGGGTCTTGGTCAGATGAGTCTGCCTTGGTCAGATGAGTCTGCCTTGGTCAGATGAGTCTGCCTTGGTCAGATGAGTCTGCCTTGGTCAGATCAGTCTGCCTTGGTCAGATCAGTCTGCCTTGGTCAGATCAGTCTGCCTTGGTCAGATCAGTCTGCCTTGGTAAGATCATTCTGCCTTGGTCAGATCATTCTGCCTTGGTCAGATCAGTCTGCCTTGGTCATATGAGTCTGCCTTGGTCAGATGAGTCTGCCTTGGTCAGATGAGTCTGCCTTGGTCAGATCAGTCTGCCTTGGTCAGATCAGTCTACCTTGGTCAGTCTGCCTTGGTCAGATCAGTCTGCCTTGGTCAGATCAGTCTGCCGTGGTCAGATCAGTCTGCCTTGGTCAGATCAGTCTGCATTGGTCAGATGAGTCTGCCTTGGTCATATCAGTCTGCCTTGGTCAGTCTGCCTTGGTCAGATCAGTCTGCCTTGGTCAGATCAGTCTGCCTTGGTCAGATGAGTCTGCCTTGGTCAGATGAGTCTGCCTTGGTCAGATGAGTCTGCCTTGGTCAGATGAGTCTGCCTTGGTCAGATGAGTCTGCCTTGGACAGTCTGCCTTGGTCAGATGAGTCTGCCTTGGTCAGATCAGCTTCCTGTATTCAGTCTTTTTACTTCTGTATATTAATATGTTAATAATAATAATATAATTAGTCCCCTTCCTCTGTGTGAATCCCTCCTTTCCACCGTCTGTCTGCCTGTCTGTCTGTCTCTGCCTGTCTGTCTGTCTGTCTGTCTGTCTGTCTGTCTGTCTGTCTGTCTGCCTGCCTGTCTGCGTGTCTGTCTGCGTGTCTGTCTGTCTGTCTGCCTGTCTGTCTGCGTGTCTGTCTGCGTGTCTGTCTGCGTGTCTGTCTGTCTGTCTGCCTGCCTGTCTGTCTGCGTGTCTGTCTGTGTGTGTCTGTCTGTCTGCGTCTCTGTCTGTCTGTCTCTGTCTGCGTGTCTGTCTGCGTGTCTGTCTGCGTTTCTGTCTGCGTGG
>NC_060173.1:118584173-118588183 GCF_021184085.1 Oncorhynchus gorbuscha | reverse complement strand
TTTTGTTACGCTACTTACGCTCTTATTCTAATTGGATTATTATTATTATTAATGGATTAAATTGTTCGTTATCAATCTACACACAGTACCCCATAATGACAAAGGAAAAACAGGTTTTTAGACATTTTTGCAAATGTAAAGAAAATACATATATATACTGTATATATATATATATATATATATGAAATACTACATTTACATCAGTATTCAGACCCTTTACTCAGTACTTTGTTGAAACACATTTGGCAGCGATTACAGCACTGAGTCTTCTTGGGTATGACGCTACAAGCTTGGCACAGCTGGACTTAGGAAATTTCTCACATTCTTCTCTGCAGATAATAATAATAATAATATATGCCATTTAGCAGACGCTTTTATCCAAAGTGACTTACAGTCATGTGTGCATACATTCTACGTATGGGTGGTCCCGGGAATCGAACCCACTACCCTGGCGTTACAAGCGCCATGCTCTACCAACTGAGCTACAGAAGGACCAGATCCTCTCAAGCTCTGTCAGGTTGGATGGGGAGCCTTGCTGTACAGATATTTTCAGGTCTCTCCAGAGATGTTCGATGGGGTTCAAGTCCGGGCTCTGGCTGGGCCACTCAAAGATATTCAGAGACTTGTTCGAAGCCAGTCCTGCGTTGTCTTGGCTGTGTGCTTAGGGTTGTTGTCCTGTTGGAAGGTGAACCTTCACCCCAGTCTGAGGTCCTGAGTGCTCTGGAGCAGGTTTTCATCAAGGATCTCTTTCTACTTTGCTCCATTGAACTTTCCCCCCATCCTGACTAGTCTCCCAGTCCCTGTCACTAACAAACATCCCCACAGCATGATGCTGCCACCACCATGCTTCACCGTAGGGATGGTGCCAGCTTCCCTCCAGACGTGACGCTTGGCATTCAGGCCGAAGAGTTCAATCTTGGTTTCATCAGACCAGAGACTCTTGTTTCTCATGGTCAGAGTACTTTAGGCCTGATTGGTGGAGTGCTGCAGAGATGGTTGTCCTTCTGGAGGATTCTCCCATCTCCACAGAGGAACTCTAGATCTCTGTCAGAGGGACCATCGGGTTCTTGGTCACCTCTCTAGCAAGGCCCTTCTCCCCGATTGCTCAGTTTGGCCTGCCGGCCAACTTTAGGAGGGGTCTTGGTGGTTCCAAACTTCTTCCATTTAAGAATGATGGAGGACACTGTGTTCTTGGGGACCTTCAATACTGCAGAAATGTTTTGGTACCCTTCTCCAGATCTGTGCCCCGACACAATCCTGTCTCGGAGCTCTATGGACAATTCCTTCGACCTCATGGCTCGGTTGTTGCTCTGACATGCACTGTCAACTGTGGGACCTTATATAGACAGGTGTGTGCCTTTCCAAATCATATCCAATCAATTGAATGTACCACAGGTGGCCTCCAGTCAAGTTGAAGAAACATCTCAAGGATGATCAATGGAAACAGGCTGCACCTGAGATAAAGAGAGATAAAGGGTCTGAATACCTAAGGTTTTATTATACATTATTTAATACATTTGCAAACATTTCTAAAAAACGGTTTAGCTTTTTCTTTATGGGGTATTGTGTGATTGATGGATATTATTATATTTAATCCATTTTAGAATAAGGCTGTAACATAACAAAATGACCCTTTGGAGTTAGAAACCTCTTTTGCGACCTGGCAGGATTGACCTTGCGACCTGGCAGGATTGACCTTGCAACCTGGCAGGATTGACCTTGCGACCTGGCAGGATTGACCTTACTTCCTGTTTCTGAATCAACAGTCATTTCAAAAGAGATGAAACAGAATCCATTGTGGGATTTCATGGGTTTATCATAGTTGTTATATACGCGGTTGTAATATAGTTGTAATACAGTTCATGAGTTTTATAGAGTATGTTTGGTCTGTCCTAGGTTCCTGGAGTACGGTGAATATAAAGGCCATCTATATGGGACCAGTATTGATGCTGTCAAAGACGTGATAGACAGTGGAAGGATGTGTGTTATTGACACTGAGCCACATGTAAGTTATATTCCTTTACTCCTGTATCTATAGGAAGGTTTTTAACCCATATCACAGCAGGAAAAATGATTCATTGTTAAATAGTAAAAATGGGATTAAAATTGCTAATAGAGCTGAAGTCAGAAGTTTACATACACCTTTCGCCAAATACATTTAAACTCAGTTTTTCACCATTCCTGACATTTAATCCGAGTAAACATTCCCTGTTTTAGGTCAGTTAGGATCACCACTTTTATTTTAAGAATGTGAAATGTCAGAATAATAGTAGAGATAATTATTTATTATTTATTTCAGATTTGATTTATTTCATCACATTCCCAGTTGGTCAGTAGTTTACATACACTCAATTAGTATTTGGTAGCATTGCCTTTAAATTGTTTAACTTGGGGCAAACGTTTCAGATAGCCTTCCACAAGCTTCCCACAATAAATTGGGTGAATTCTGGCCCATTCCTCCTGACAGTGCTGGTGTAACTGAGTCAGGTTTGTAGGCCTCCTTGCTCGCACACGCTTTTTCAGTTCTGCCCACAATTTTCTATGGGATTGAGTTCAGGGCTTTGTGATGGCCACTCGAATAATGGCAACTGAGATATTTTATAGCAAAGATCCACCCCTCCCAACTCACAATGACGAACCACAGGTCTTAGGAAAACCGCACAAAGGAAGATTTTTACTTGAGAGAGGAGTATCCCACAGCCAGACAGCATTAGCTATAAATGATCGTTCAGTTTAGCTCAGAGAAGTTATCTCGTTTTTGGTACAACATAGTGCAAAAACATTATCTCATCCAATGGCATATATCAATTGTCCCCCACCTGGACAAGCTCACGGAGGAGAGTGAGCCTCTAGGTCATATACTAGGTCAAGATAAGGGCAACATCAGAGGGGACATACAATGGTTCCAGACACGGCCATACCCCCCCAATGGGAAAAGGAGGTTGTGACTGGAGTACAGACATTGTGGAGCCCTTCACATGGTTTAACAGATACCCTCACATATGAAGACAATCCTGACCTCTCTCAGGTCCCCAAGTGACTTGCCCACATAAGCATATTTATGGAAGTAAATTAAACATCTTATTTATCAATGTTACCTAACTAATTCTGATTCTGCTACGACAGTACACCACCAATAGGCTCAAATGATGTCAATTAGCCTATCAGAAGCTTCTAAAGCCATGACATAATTTTCTGGAATTGTCCAAGCTGTTTAAAGGCACAGTCAACTTAGTGTATGTAAACTTCTCACCCACTGGCATTGTGATACAGTGAATTATAAGTGAAATAATCTGTTTGTAAACAATTGTTGGAAAAATGACTTGTGTCGTGCCCAAAGTAGATGTCCTAACCGAGTTACCAAAACTATAGTTTGTTAACAAGAAATTTGTGGAGTGGTTGAAAAACAAGTTTGTGACTCCAACCTAAGTGTGTAAACGTCCAACTTCAACTGGATATAATTGCCATTTATTCATGTATACATTACATACTTGAAATGTACGTGTGTCTTTCAGAGCATCCTGTCCGTGAGGAATAAGAAGTTCAAGCCTTATGTCATCTTTATAAAGCCTCCCAGTTCAGAACGACTGAGACAGACACGGAGGGATGCACGCGTCATCACCAGCTGTGTTGTCAACAGACCTTTTAAAGTGAGATGAATGTGTTTTCACTGTCAGGCTAAATAATTAGGGTTGTAAAGATTCATCGGTACGCATCGGTCGCAATTCAAATATTTAAGATAGTACTGTTACAAATCGCAGATTTAATCAAATGTTTTCCTCATACCTTCTTTCTACCATTTCCCGAAAATACCTCATCTTTTGTGTAAACCGACGCGTCCTTTCCTTCAGTGGCGCGTGTAACTGGGTACACAGGGTAACTGTATTGACATCCATTGATCTACAAGTTATTTTGCTGAAACAAAAATCCAGCCAATATCAGTAGCCTAGTCAAACTGCGGGCCATAATGACATAGCGCCCCCATAGGTTGAAGAGGTTAAACTGCGGGC
>NC_060173.1:118560671-118584073 GCF_021184085.1 Oncorhynchus gorbuscha | reverse complement strand
AGGTTATGAGTCCAACCCTGGAGATCTACTGTCCTTTAGGTTATGAGTCCAACCCTGGAGATCTACTGTCCTGTAGGTTATGAGTCCAACCCTGGAGATCAACTGTCCTTGTAGGTTGCAGTCCAACCCTGAGATCAACTGTCCTGTAGGTTATGAGTCCAACCTCTGGGAGATCAACTGTCCTGTAGGTTATGAGTCCAACCCTGGAGATCTACTGCCGTCCTGTAGGTTATGAGTCCAACTCAGGAGATCTACTGCCCTGTAGGTTATGAGTCCAACCCCTGGAGATCTAATGTCCTTAGGTTACCAGTGAGTCCAACCCTGGAGATCAACTGTCCTGTAGGTTATGAGTCCAACTGTCTTCCTGGAGATCTACTGTCCTGTAGGTTATGAGTCCAACCCGGAGATCAACTGTCCTGTAGGTTATGAGTCCAACCCACTTCCTGGAGAGGAGATCTACTGTCCTGTAGGTTATGAGTCCAACCTCTTCCTGGAGATCACCTGTCCTGTAGGTTATGAGTCCAACCATCTTCCTGGAGATCTACTGTCCTGTAGGTTATGAGTCCAACCCTCTTCCTGGAGATCTACTGTCCTGTAGGTTATGAGTCCAACTTCCTGGAGATCTACTGTCCTGTAGGTTATGAGTCCAACCCTTGGAGATCAACTGTCCTGTAGGTTATGAGTCCAACTTCCTGGAGATCTACTGTCCTGTAGGTTATGAGTCCAACTTCCTGAGATCTACTGTCCTGTAGGTTATGAGTCCAACCCTCTTCCTGAGATCTACTGTCCTGTAGGTTAGAGTCCAACTCCGCTCCCTGGAGATCTACTGTCCTGTAGGTTATGAGTCCAACCCTCTTCCTGGAGATCTACTGTCCTTCCCGGAGTAGGTTATGAGTCCAACCCTCTTCCTGGAGATCTACTGGGTCCTGTAGGTTATGAGTCCAACCCTCCTTCCTGGAGATCTACTGTCCTGTAGGTTATGAGTCCAACTTTCCTGGAGATCTTCCTGGAGATCTACTGTCCTGTAGGTTAACAGTCCAACCCTCTTCCTGGAGATCTACCTTCCTGTAGGTTATCAATCCAACCCTTCCTGGAGATCTACTGTCCTATAGGTTATCAGTCCAACCCTAATTTAGTATATCTGATTCAGCTAGTTAAGGTCTTTTTTTTTTGTTGAGCAGCTAATTAGTAGAAGTAGGTGATGTTATCATCGCAGTGTTACATAAACCCTAACTAGAACTTACTGGGAATCTTATTAACTAATGTCATGGGAATGTTCCTGGTTTGCTGGGATGACATCATTTCCAATGAACTCTGAACTCCTCCAACTATTGACTCCAGCAAAACGGATCATCAACGGCAACATGTTAGTTCAAATAAATAAAAGTGTGTAAACATTGATATGATACTTTATGCTGAAAGATATTAAACATGAACCGTATTCACTAAGTAAATTGGTTATATTCAGGATCATGTTTGACAGCTGTGTCATTCTATTTTCTATACTAATATTAATGTATTATTTTTTTAAATTTACTTTACATGTTATAAAAAATCATCAAATCCTAAAAGTTTTCACAATTCTGCTACTTTGCTGGAAACCTTTGCCAACTCATGTCTGTATACTGAACTAAGTGTCCTCCTCAGTGTGTTCTGCTGTCTGCTACCCAGGCAGCCCTCCAGAGCCAGGTATTGAGATGGAGGGACTGGCCAGTAGGAGGCAGTCAGAGACGATCCCTCTGACCCCTGAACCACAGGAAGTCCCACCACAGAAGAGGAAGAAGAAAAAGAAAGCTCAGACCCAAGGTACCCTAGGTTATGTTACCCTAGGATCTGTTACCCTAGTACCCTAAGTTATGTTACCATAGGATCTGTTACCCTAGTACCCTAGGTTCTGTTACTCTAGGTTCTAGGTTATGTTACCCTAGTACCCTAGGTACTGTTACTCTAGGTTATGTTACTCTAGGTTCTGTTACCCTAGTACCCTAGGTTCTGTTACTCTAGGTTCTAGGTTCTGGTACCCTAGGTTCTGTTACCCTAAGTTATGTTAACATAGGATCTGTTACCCTAGTACCCTAGGTTCTGTTACTCTAGGTTCTAGGTTCTGTTACCCTAGTACCCTAGGTACTGTTACTCTAGGTTATGTTACTCTAGGTTCTGCTGTTCTAGTACCCTAGGTTCTGTTACCCTAAATTCTGTTACTCTAGGTACTGTAACTCTAGGTTATGTTACCCTAGGTACTGTTACCTCTAGTACCTTAGGTTCTGTTACTGTTACTCTAGGTTCTGTTACCTCTAGGTACTGTTACCCTAGGTTTTGTTACTCCTAGGTACTGTTACCCTAGTACCCTAGGTTATGTTACCCTAGGTACTGTTACCCTAGTACCCTAGGTTCTGTTACTCTAGGTTCTGTTACCCTAGGTTCTGTTGTTTACCTTCTAGGTACTGTTACCCTAGGTTCTGTTACTCTAGGTTCTGTTACCCTAGGTTCTGTTAACCTAGGTACTGTTAACCTAGGCAATTGCCATCTAGGTACTGTTACCCTAGGTACTGTTACCCTAGGTTCTGTTAACCTAGGTTCTGTTAACCTAGGTTCTGTTAACCTAGGTTCTGTTACCCTAGGTACTGTTACTCTAGGTACTGTTACCCTAGGTACTGTTACCCTAGGTACTGTTACCCTAGGTTCTGTTACTCTAGGTTCTGTTACTCTAGGTACTGTTACCCTAGGTACTGTTACTCTAGGTTCTGTTACTCTAGGTTCTGTTACCCTAGGTTCTGTTACCCTAGGTACTGTTACCCTAGGTTCTGTTACTCTAGGTTCTGTTACTATAGGTTCTGTTACTATAGGTTCTGTTACCCTAGGTTCTGTTACCCTAGGTTCTGTTACCCTAGGTACTGTTACCCTAGTACCCTAGGTACTGTTACTCTAGGTTCTTTTACCCTAGGTACTGTAAGTCGCTCTGGATAAGAGCGTCTGCTAAATGACTTAAATGTAAATGTAAATGTTCTGTTACTCTAGGTTCTGTTACTCTAGGTTCTGTTACTCTAGGTTCTGTTACTCTAGGGTCTGTTACCCTAGGGTCTGTTACCCTAGGTTCTGTTACCCTAGGTACTGTTACTCTAGGTACTGTTACTCTAGGTTCTGTTACCCTAGGTACTGTTACCCTAGGTACTGTTACCCTAGGTACTGTTACCCTAGGTACTGTTACTCTAGGTTCTGTTACCCTAGGTTCTGTTACCTAGGTTCTGTTACTCTAGGTTCTGTTACCCTAGGTTCTGTTACCCTAGGTACTGTTACCCTAGTACCCTAGGTACTGTTACTCTAGGTTCTGTTACCCTAGGTTCTGTTACTCTAGGTTCTGTTACTCTAGGTTCTGTTACCCTAGGGTCTGTTAACCTAGGTACTGTTACTCTAGGTACTGTTACTAGGTCTGTTACCCTAGGGGTACTGTTACCTAGGTTCTGTTACCCTAGGTTCTGTTACCTAGGTTCTGTTCTCAGGTTACCCTAGCACCCCAAATAAACTGAAGTTAAAAAGTAAAATAACAATAGCGAGGCTATATACCTGGGGAACCGAGTCAATGTGCAGGGGTACAGGTTAGTCAAGGTAATAATATATACATGTAGGTAGGGGTGAAGGGACTATGCATAGCAGCAGTTGCAGCAGTGTAAAACATGCAAATAGTGTAATGACTTGGGGGTAGAAGCTGTTAAGGAGTCTTTGGACCTAGACTTGGCGCTCCGTGCGGTAGCAAAGAGAAGGTGGCTGGAGTCTTTGACCATTTTTGGGCCTTTCTCTGACACCGCCTGGTATAGAGGTCCTGGATGGCAGGAAGCTTGGCCAGTGATGTACTGGGCCGTACGCACTACCCTCTGTCGTGCCTTATGGTCGGATGACGAGCAGTTGCCATGCAAAGCTGTGTTGGAACCAGTCAAGATGCTCTCGATGGTGCAGATGTATACATTTTTGAGGATCTGGGACCCATGACAAATATTTTCAGCCTCCTGGGGGGATAGGTGTGGTCGTGTCCTCTTCACAACTGTCTAGTTGTGTTTGGACCAATGATAGTCTGTCTTGTGGTGGTTGGACTAATGATAGTCGGTCTTGTCGAGTTTGGACCAATGATAGTATGTCTTGTCGTGTTTGGACCAATGATAGTCGGTCTTGTCGTGTTTTGGACCAATGATAGTCTATCTTGTTGTGTTCGGCCAATGCAACATTGCTCTTTCACACTGAAGACGGGTGATTATTGAAGGGGAGATTCGTAAATTATGGTTATGAAATAATCAAAAACTTGTTTCTCACAATTGTAGCAGGTTGTGAACGCATACAAACAACGTGAGAATGAGAACGGTAAATTACTGTAATTAATACATGCATTAACAGCAATGAATGTAACCAAATGACAGGGGTTAATGGTATGTTTAGTCCTGGTGACGTGATGGAGAATTGATCCAAATCTACAATCAACGGGCAAACAATTCACACAATGAGAGCCCACGAATTGGCTGGAGACGGTGGAGCACATTCTGGAGAGAGAGACACACACACACCTCTCCCTTCTTGTCTCAACATTTTAAATGATGCTCGAGCCACGTTATCTTCACATATCTTAGATGTTTTTCACAGACATCTTGGCCATGTTCTGTTATCATCTCCACCCGGCACAGCCAGAAGAGGACTGGCCACCTCTCACAGCCTGGTTCCTCTCTAGGTTTATCATCTCCACCCGGCACAGCCAGAAGAGGACTGGCCACCTCTCATAGCCTGGTTCCTCTCTAGGTTTATAATCTCCACACAGCACAGCCAGAAGAGGACTGGCCACCCCTCATAGCCTGGTTCCTCTAGGTTTCTAATCTCCACACAGCACAGCCAGAAGAGGACTGGCCACCTCTCATAGCCTGGTTCCTCTCTAGGTTTATAATCTCCACACAGCACAGCCAGAAGAGGACTGGCCACCCCTCATAGCCTGGTTCCTCTTTAGGTTTCTTCCTAGGTTTTGGCCTTTCTAGGGAGCTTTTCCTAGCCACCGTGCTTAATTGCTTCGCTGTTTTAGGCTGGGTTTCTGTACAGCACTTTGAGATATCAGGTACAACAATTTGATTTTAAATGTGACATCCGCAACTCAATAATCAGCGAGTCTTATTGCCACGCGTGCTGCCCAAATTGCGGACTTCCCAAATAGGCAGAGGCCTACGAGCTTATGATCTGAAACAATCCACAGCACATTTTATTAAAGAAGCTAATGATTCTCGATTCCTCTGTGGCAATTTCAGGCTTTCTGGTATATATTTTTGTATTTTTTATTTAACCTTTATTTAACTAGGCAAGTCAGTATTTACAATGACGGCCTAGCAAAAAAGGTGTCCTGTGGGGATGGGGGCTGGGATTTAAAATAAAAAAAAACAAAAATATATAACATATAAATATAAGACTAAACATCATGACAAGAGACAACACTACATAGAGACCTAAAGACAACAACATAGCAAGGCAGCAACACATAACAACACAGCAAGGCAGCAACACATAACAACACAGCAAGGCAGCAACACATAACAACACGGCAAGGCAGCAACACATAACAACACAGCAAGGCAGCAACACATAACAACACAGCAAGGCAGCAACACATAACAACACAGCAAGGCAGCAACACAACATGACAACAACATGGTAGCAACAGGAGATAAATGGGCTGTTTAGACTGGTGTTTTCCCAGATGGGCTGTTTAGAATGGTGTTGTCCCAGGTGGGCTGTTTAGAATGGTGTTGTCCCAGGTGGGCTGTTTAGAATGGTGTTGTCCCAGGTGGGCTGTTTAGAATGGTGTTGTCCCAGGTGGGCTGTTTAGAATGGTGTTTTCCAGGTGGTCTGTTTAGAATGGTGTTTTCCAGGTGGTCTGTTTAGAATGGTGTTTTCCAGGTGGTCTGTTTAGAATGGTGTTGTCCCAGGTGGGCTGTTTAGAATGGTGTTGTCCCAGGTGGGCTCTTTAGAATGGTTTTCCAGGTGGGCTGTTTAGAATGGTGTTTCCCAGGTGGTCTGTTCAGAAGGGTGTTTTCCAGATGTGCTGTTTAGAATGGTGTTGTCCGAGGTGTGCTGTTCTGTTAAGAATGGTGTTGTCCCAGGTGTGCTGTTTAGAATGGTGTTTTCCAGGTGGTCTGTTTAGAATGGTGTTTCCCCAGGTGTGCTGTTTAGAATGCTGTTTCCCCAGGTGGGCTGTTTAGAATGGTGTTTTCCAGGTGTTCTGTTTAGAATGGTGTTTCCCAGGTGTGCTGTTTAGAATGGTGTTTCCCAGGTGTGCTGTTTAGAATGGTGTTTCCCAGGTGTGCTGTTTAGAATGGTGTTTCCCCAGGTGGTCTGTTTAGAATGGTGTTTCCCAGGTGGGCTGTTTAGAATGGTGTTTCCCAGGTGTAAGATACATCACCATAATGTTCTGATAGATACATCACCATAATGTTCTGATAGATACATCACCATAATGTTAAGATACATCACCATAATGTTCTGATAGATACATCACCATAATGTTAAGATACATCACCATAATGTTCTGATAGATACATCACCACAATGTTAAGATACATCACCATAATGTTAAGATTCATAATGTTAGATACATCACCATAATGTTCTGAAGATACATCACCATAATGTTCTGATACCATACATCACCATAATGTTCTGATAGATACATCACCATAATGTTCTGATAGATACATCACCACAATGTTATAGATACATCACCATAATGTTTAAGATACATCACCATAATGTTCTAAGATACATCACCATAATGTTCTGATAGATACATCACCATAATGTTAAGATAGATACATCACCATAATGTTAGATACATCACCATAATGTTCTGATAGATACATCACCATAATGTTCTGATAGATACATCACCATAATGTTCTGATACATCACCACAATAGATACATCACCATAATGTTCTGATAGATACATCACCATAATGTTCTGATAGATACATCACCATAATGTTCTGATAGATACATCACCACACAGATACACATCACCATAATGTTACATCACCATAATGTTCTGATAGATACATCACCATAATGTTCTGATAGATACATCACCATAATGTTAAGATACATCACCATAATGTTCTGATAGATACATCACCATAATGTTCTGATAGATACATCACCATAATGTTCTGATAGATACATCACCATAATGTTCTGATAGATACATCACCATAATGTTCTGATAGATACATCACCATAATGTTCTGATAGATACATCACCATAATGTGCCAAGATAGATACATCACCATAATGTTATAGATACATCACCATAATGTTCTGATAGATACCATAATGTTCTGATAGATACATCACCATAATGTTCTGATAGATACATCACCATAATGTTCTGAAGATACATCACCATAATGTTCTGATAGATGTTCTGTTACATCACCATAATGTTCTGATAGATACATCACCATAATGTTCTGATAGATACATCACCATAATGTTGATAGATGCATCACCATAATGTTCTGATAGATACATCACCATAATGTTCTGATAGATACATCACCATAATGTTAAGATACATCACCATAAGATATACATCACCATAATGTTCTGATAGATACATCACCATAATGTTCTGATAGATACATCACCATAATGTTCTGATAGATACATCACCATAATGTTCTGATAGATGCATCACCATAATGTTAAGATACATCACCATAATGTTCTGATAGATACATCACCATAATGTTAAGATAGATGTTAGATACATCACCATAATGTTCTGATAGATACATCACCATAATGTTCTGATAGATACATCACCATAATGTTCTGATGATACATCACCATAATGTTAAGATACATCACAATAATGTTCTGATAGATACATCACCATAATGTTCTGATAGATACATCACCATAATGTTAAGATACATCACCATAATGTTCTGATAGATACATCACCATAATGTTCTGATAGATACATCACCATAATGTTCTGATAGATACATCACCATAATGTTCTAAGATAGATACATCACCATAATGTTAAGATAGATACATCACCATAATGTTAAGATACATCACCATAATGTTGATAGATACATCACCATAATGTTCTGTTACATCACCATAATAAGTTCTGATAGATACATCACCATAATGTTCTGATAGATACATCACCATAATGTTCTGATAGATACATCACCATAATGTTCTGATACAGATACATCACCATAATGTTCTGATAGATACATCACCATAATGTTCTGATAGATACATCACCTGATAATACAATTACAATGTTCTGATAGATACATCACCATAATGTTCTGATAGATACATCACCATAATGTTCTGATAGATACATCACCATAATGTTCTGATAGATACATCACCATAATGTTCTGATAGATACATCACCATAATGTTCTGATAGATACATCACCAATGTTAAGATAGATACATCACCATAATGTTAAGATAGATACATCACCATAATGTTAAGATACATCACCATAATGTTCTGATAGATACATCACCATAATGTTATAGATACATCACCATAATGTTAGATAGATACATCGCCATAATGTTAAGATAGATACATCACCATAATGTTAGATACATCACCATAATGTTCTGATAGATACATCACCATAATGTTCTGATAGATACATCACCATAATGTTAAGATACATCACCATAATGTTCTGATAGATACATCACCATAATGTTCTGATAGATACATCACCACAATGTTAAGATACATCACCATAATGTTCTGATAGATACATCACCATAATGTTCTGATAGATACATCACCATAATGTTCTGATAGATACATCACCATAATGTTCTGATAGATACATCACCATAATGTTCTGATAGATACATCACCATAATGTTAAGATACATCACCATAATGTTCTGATAGATACATCACCATAATGTTAAGATAGATACATCACCATAATGTTAAGATACATCACCATAATGTTCTGATAGATACATCACCATAATGTTCTGATAGATACATCACCATAATGTTCTGATACATCACCATAATGTTAAGATAGATACATCACCATAATGTTCTGATAGATACATCACCATAATGTTCTGATAGATACATCACCATAATGTTCTGATAGATACATCACCATAATGTTCTGATAGATACATCACCATAATGTTCTGATAGATACATCACCATAATGTTCTGATAGATACATCACCATAATGTTCTAAGATGCATCAAACATAATGTTCTGATAGATACATCACCATAATGTTAAGATAGATACATCACCATAATGTTAAGATAGATACATCACCATAATGTTCTGATAGATACATCACCATAATGTTCTGATAGATACATCACCATAATGTTCTGATAGATACATCACCATAATGTTCTGATAGATACATCACCATAATGTTCTGATAGATACATCACCATAATGTTAAGATACATCACCATAATGTTCTGATAGATACATCACCATAATGTTAAGATAGATACATCACCATAATGTTCTGAGTAGATACATCACCATAATGTTCTGATACATCACCATAATGTTAAGATACACCATAATGTTCTGATAGATACATCACCATAATGTTCTGATAGATACATCACCATAATGTTCTATAGATACATCACCATAATGTTTAGTAGATACATCACCATAATGTTCTGATAGATACATCACCATAATGTTAAGATACATCACCATAATGTTCTGATAGATACATCACCATAATGTTCTGATAGATACATCACCATAATGTTAAGATACATCACCATAATGTTCTGATAGATACATCACCATAATGTTCTGATAGATACATCACCATAATGTTAAGATACATCACCATAATGTTTGATAGATACATCACCATAAGATACATCACCATAATGTTCTGATAGATACATCACCATAATGTTCTGATAGATACATCACCATAATGTTCTGATAGATACATCACCATAATGTTCTGATAGATACATCACCATAATGTTCTGATAGATACATCACCATAATGTTCTGATAGATACATCACCATAATGTTCTGATAGATACATCACCATAATGTGATAGATACATCACCATAATGTTCTGATAGATACATCACCATAATGTTCTGATAGATACATCACCATAATGTTAAGATACATCACCATAATGTTCTGATAGATACATCATAATGTTAAGATACATCACCATAATGTTCTGATAGATACATCACCATAATGTTAAGATACAATGTTAAGATAGATACATCACCATAATGTTCTGATAGATACATCACCATAATGTTAAGATACATCACCATAATGTTCTGATAGATACATCACCATAATGTTCTGATAGATACATCACCATAATAATGTTAGATACATCACCATAATGTTCTGATAGATACATCACCATAATGTTCTGATAGATACATCACCATAATGTTAGATACATCACCCATAATGTTCTGATAGATACATCACCATAATGTTCTGATAGATACATCACCATAATGTTCTGATAGATACATCATAATGTTCTGATAGATACATCATAATGTTCTGATAGATACATCACCATAATGTTCTGATAGATACATCACCATAATGTTCTGATAGATACATCACCATAATGTTCTGATAGATACATCACCATAATGTTCTGATAGATACATCACCATAATGTTCTGATAGATACATCACCATAATGTTCTGATAGATACATCACCATAATGTTCTGATAGATACATCACCATAATGTTAAGATAGATACATCACCATAATGTTCTGATAGATACATCACCATAATGTTCTGATAGATACATCACCATAATGTTCTGATAGATACATCACCATAATGTTCTGATAGATACATCACCATAATGTTCTGATAGATACATCACCATAATGTTCTGATAGATACATCACCATAATGTTAAGATACATCACCATAATGTTCTGATAGATACATCATAATGTTCTGATAGATACATCACCATAATGTTAAGATACATCACCATAATGTTAAGATAGATACATCACCATAATGTTCTGATAGATACATCACCATAAATAGATACATCTGATAGATACATCACCATAATGTTCTGATAGATACATCACCATAATGTTCTGATAGATACATCACCATAATGTTCTGATAGATACATCACCATAATGTTCTGATAGATACATCACCATAATGTTAAGATACATCACCATAATGTTCTGATAGATACATCACCATAATGTTAGATGATAAATACATCACCATAATGTTTGATAGATACATCACCATAATGTTTCTGATAGATACATCACCATAATGTTCTGATAGATACATCACCATAATGTTCTGATACATCACCATAATGTTAGATACATCACCATAATGTTCTGATAGATACATCACCATAATGTTCTGATAGATACATCACCATAATGTTCTGATAGATACATCACCATAATGTTCTGATAGATACATCACCATAATGTTCTGATAGATACATCACCATAATGTTAAGATAGATACATCACCATAATGTTCTGATAGATACATCACCATAATGTTCTGATAGATACATCACCATAATGATAGATACATCACCATAATGTTCTAAGATAGATACATCACCATAATGTTCTGATAGATACATCACCATAATGTTCTGATAGATACATCACCATAATGTTCTGATAGATACATCACCATAATGTTCTGATAAGATACATCACCATAATGTTCTGATAGATACATCACCATAATGTTCTGATAGATACATCACCATAATGTTTAAGATACATCACCATAATGTTCTGATAGATACATCACCATAATGTTCTGATAGATACATCACCATAATGTTCTGATAGATACATCACCATAATGTTCTGATAGATACATCACCATAATGTTCTGATAGATACATCACCATAATGTTCTGATAGATACATCACCATAATGTTCTGATAGATACATCACCATAATGTTCTGATAGATACATCACCATAATGTTCTGATAGATACATCACCATAATGTTAAGATACATCACCATAATGTTCTGATAGATACATCACCATAATGTTCTGATAGATACATCACCATAATGTTAAGATACATCACCATAATGTTCTGATAGATACATCACCATAATGTTCTGATAAATACATCACCATAATGTTAAGATACATCACCATAATGTTCTGATAGATACATCACCATAATGTTCTGATAGATACATCACCATAATGTTCTGATAAGATACATCACCATAATGTTCTAAGATACATCACCATAATGTTCTGATAGATACATCACCATAATGTAAGATAGATACATCACCATAATGTTAAGATAGATACATCACCATAATGTTCTGATAGATACATCACCATAATGTTCTGATAGATACATCACCATAATGTTATAGATACATCACCATAATGTTCTGATAGATACATCACCATAATGTTAAGATACATCACCATAATGTTCTGATAGATACATCACCATAATGTTCTGATAGATACATCACCATAATGTTCTGATACATCACCATAATGTTAAGATACATCACCATAATGTTCTGATAGATACATCACCATAATGTTCTGATAGATACATCACCATAATGTTCTGATACATCACCATAATGTTAGATACATCACCATAATGTTCTGATAGATACATCACCATAAATGATACATTAGATACATCACCATAATGTTCTGATAGATACATCACCATAATGTTCTGATACATCACCATAATGTTCACCATAATGTTAAGATACATCACCATAATGTTCTGATAGATACATCACCATAATGTTCTGATAGATACATCACCATAATGTTCTGATACATCACCATAATGTTCTGATAGATACATCACCATAATGTTCTGATAGATACATCACCATAATGTTCTGATAGATACATCACCATAATGTTCTGATAGATACATCACCATAATGTTCTGATAGATACATCACCATAATGTTCTGATAGATACATCACCATAATGTTCTGATGTTAGATACATCACCATAATGTTCTGATAGATACATCACCATAATGTTCTGATAGATACATCACCATAATGTTCTGATAGATACATCACCATAATGTTCTGATAGATACATCACCATAATGTTCTGATAGATACATCACCATAATGTTCTGATAGATACATCACCATAATGTTCTGATAGATACATCACCATAATGTTCTGATAGATACATCACCACATCACCATAATGTTCTGATAGATACATCACCATAATGTTCTGATAGATACATCACCATAATGTTAAGATACATCACCATAATGTTCTGATAGATACATCATAATGTTCTGATAGATACATAATGTTATAGATACATCACCATAATGTTCTGATAGATACATCACCATAATGTTTATAGATACATCACCATAATGTTCTGATAGATACATCACCATAATGTTCTGATAGATACATCACCATAATGTTAAGATACATCACCATAAATAGATACATCACCATAATGTTAAGATACATCACCATAATGTTCTAAGATACATCACCATAATGTTAATAGATACATCACCATAATTAAGATACATCACCATAATGTTCTGATAGATACATCACCATAATGTTCTGATAGATACATCACCATAATGTTAAGATACATCACCATAATGTTCTATAGATACATCACCATAATGTTGATAGATACATCACCATAATGTTCTAGATACATCACCATAATGTTAAGATACATCACCATAATGTTCTGATAGATACATCACCATAATGTTCTGATAGATACATCACCATAATGTTCACCATAAAGATACATCACCATAATGTTAAGATACATCACCATAATGTTCTGATAGATCACATCACCATAATGTTCTGATAGATACATCACCATAATGTTCTGATGATACATCACCATAAGATACATCACCATAATGTTCTGATAGATACATCACCATAATGTTCATAATGTTGATAGATACATCACCATAATGTTCTGATACATCACCATAAGATACATCACCATAATGTTCTGATAGATACATCACCATAATGTTCTGATAGATACATCACCATAATGTTCTGATAGATACATCACCATAATGTTTAGATACATCACCATAATGTTAAGATACATCACCATAATGTTCTGATACATCACCATAATGTTAAGATACATCACCATAATGTTAAGATACATCACCATAATGTTCTGATAGATACATCACCATAATGTTCTGATAGATACATCACCATAATGTTCTGATAGATACATCACCATAATGTTAAGATAGATACATCACCATAATGTTCTGACAGATACATTACCATAATGTTCTGATAGATACATCACCATAATGTTAAGATAGATACATCACCATAATGTTCTGATAGATACATCACCATAATGTTAAGATACATCACCATAATGTTAAGATACATCACCATAATGTTCTGATAGATACATCACCATAATGTTCTGATAGATACATCACCATAATGTTAAGATACATCACCATAATGTTCTGATAGATACATCACCATAATGTTCTGATAGATACATCACCATAATGTTCTGATAGATACATCACCATAATGTTAAGATACATCACCATAATGTTCTGATAGATACATCACCATAATGTTCTGATAGATACATCACCATAATGTTAAGATACATCACCATAATGTTCTGATACATCACCATAATGTTAAGATACATCACCATAATGTTAAGATACATCACCATAATGTTATGACAGATACATTACCATAATGTTCTGACAGATACATCACCATAATGTTCTGATAGATACATCACCATAATGTTAAGATAGATACATCACCATAATGTTCTGACAGATACATCACCATAATGTTAAGATAGATACATCACCATAATGTTCTGACAGATACATCACCATAATGTTAAGATAGATACATCACCATAATGTTCTGATAGATACATCACCATAATGTTAAGATACATCACCATAATGTTCTGATAGATACATCACCATAATGTTCTGATAGATACATCACCATAATGTTAAGATACATCACCATAATGTTCTGATAGATACATCACCATAATGTTCTGATAGATACATCACCATAATGTTCTGATAGATACATCACCATAATGTTCTGATACATCACCATAATGTTGAGATACATCACCATAATGTTAAGATACATCACCATAATGTTCTGATAGATACATCACCATAATGTTAAGATACATCACCATAATGTTCTGATAGATAAATCACCATAATGTTCTGATAGATACATCACCATAATGTTAAGATACATCACCATAATGTTAAGATACATCACCATAATGTTCTGATACATCACCATAATGTTCTGATACATCACCATAATGTTAAGATACATCACCATAATATTCTGATACATCACCATAATGTTCTGATACATCACCATAATGTTAAGATACATCACCATAATGTTCTGATACATCACCATAATGTTCTGATACATCACCATAATGTTCTGATAGATACATCACCATAATGTTCTGATAGATACATCACCATAATGTTCTGATAGATACATCACCATAATGTTCTGATAGATACATCACCATAATGTTAAGATACATCACCATAATGTTCTGATAGATACATCACCATAATGTTCTGATAGATACATCACCATAATGTTCTGATAGATACATCACCATAATGTTAAGATACATCACCATAATGTTAAGATACATCACCATAATGTTAAGATACATCACCATAATGTTCTGATACATCACCATAATGTTCTGATAGATACATCACCATAATGTTCTGATAGATACATCACCATAATGTTCTGATACATCACCATAATAGATACATCACCATAATGTTCTGATAGATACATCACCATAATGTTCTGATAGATACATCACCATAATGTTCTGATAGATACATCACCATAATGTTAAGATACATCATGTTCTGATAGATACATAATGTTAAGATACATCACCATAATGTTCTGATAGATACATCACCATAATGTTCTGATAGATACATCACCATAATGTTCTGATAGATACATCACCATAATGTTCTGATAGATACATCACCATAATGTTCTGATAGATACATCACCATAATGTTCTGATAGATACATCACCATAATGTTCTGATAGATACATCACCATAATGTTCTGATAGATACATCACCATAATGTTCTGATAGATACATCACCATAATGTTCTGATAGATACATCACCATAATGTTAAGATACATCACCATAATGTTCTGATAGATACATCACCATAATGTTCTGATAGATACATCACCATAATGTTCTGATAGATTCATCACCATAATGTTCTGATACATCACCATAATGTTAAGATACATCACCATAATATTCTGATACATCAATATTCTGATACATCACCATAATGTTCTGATACATCACCATAATGTTCTGATACATCACCATAATGTTCTGATAGATACATCACCATAATGTTCTGATAGATACATCACCATAATGTTCTGATAGATACATCACCATAATGTTAAGATACATCACCATAATGTTCTGATAGATACATCACCATAATGTTCTGATAGATACATCACCATAATGTTCTGATAGATACATCACCATAATGTTCTGATACATCACCATAATGTTAAGATACATCACCATAATATTCTGATACATCACCATAATGTTCTGATACATCACCATAATGTTAAGATACATCACCATAATGTTCTGATACATCACCATAATGTTCTGATACATCACCATAATGTTCTGATAGATACATCACCATAATGTTCTGATAGATACATCACCATAATGTTCTGATAGATACATCACCATAATGTTCTGATTAGATACATCACCATAATGTTCTGATACATCACCATAATGTTCTGATAGATACATCACCATAATGTTCTAAGATACATCACCATAATGTTCTGATAGATACATCATCACCATAATGTTCTGATAGATACATCATAACCATAATGTTCTGATAGATACATCACCATAATGTTAAGATAGATACATCACCATAATGTTAAGATACATCACCATAATGTTAAGATACATCACCATAATGTTCTGATACATCACCATAATGTTCTGATAGATACATCACCATAATGTTCTGATAGATACATCACCATAATGTTCTGATAGATACATCACCATAATGTTCTGATAGATACATCACCATAATGTTCTGATAGATACATCACCATAATGTTCTGATAGATACATCACCATAATGTTAAGATACATCACCATAATGTTCTGATAGATACATCACCATAATGTTCTGATAGATACATCACCATAATGTTATAGATACATCACCCATACATCACCATAATGTTCTGATAGATACATCACCATAATGTTCTGATAGATACATCACCATAATGTTCTGATAGATACATCACCATAATGTTCTGATAGATACATCACCATAATGTTCTGATAGATACATCACCATAATGTTCTGATAGATACATCACCATAATGTTCTGATAGATACATCACCATAATGTTCTGATAGATACATCACCATAATGTTCTGATAGATACATCACCATAATGTTCTGATAGATACATCACCATAATGTTCTGATAGATACATCACCATAATGTTCTGATAGATACATCACCATAATGTTCTGATAGATACATCACCATAATGTTCTGATAGATACATCACCATAATGTTCTGATAGATACATCACCATAATGTTCTGATAGATACATCACCATAATGTTCTGATAGATACATCACCATAATGTTCTGATAGATACATCACCATAATGTTCTGATAGATACATCACCATAATGTTCTGATAGATACATCACCATAATGTTCTGATAGATACATCACCATAATGTTCTGATAGATACATCACCATAATGTTAAGATACATCACCATAATGTTCTGATAGATACATCACCATAATGTTCTGATAGATACATCACTGATAGATACATCACCATAATGTTCTGATAGATACATCACCATAATGTTAAGATACATCACCATAATGTTAAGATACATCACCATAATGTTCTGATACATCACCATAATGTTAAGATACATCACCATAATGTTAAGATACATCACCATAATGTTAAGATACATCACCATAATGTTCTGATAGATACATCACCATAATGTTCTGATAGATACATCACCATAATGTTCTGATAGATACATCACCATAATGTTCTAGATACATCACCATAATGTTCTGATAGATACATCACCATCACCATAATGTTCTGATAGATACATCACCATAATGTTCTGATAGATACATCACCATAATGTTCTGATAGATACATCACCATAATGTT
This sequence comes from Oncorhynchus gorbuscha, assembly GCF_021184085.1. Classification (NCBI taxonomy): domain Eukaryota; kingdom Metazoa; phylum Chordata; class Actinopteri; order Salmoniformes; family Salmonidae; genus Oncorhynchus; species Oncorhynchus gorbuscha. The sequence goes on along the minus strand of NC_060173.1, from coordinate 118,565,611 downwards.
CTGATAGATACATCACCATAATGTTAAGATACATCACCATAATGTTAAGATACATCACCATAATGTTCTGATAGATACATCACCATAATGTTCTGATAGATACATCACCATAATGTTCTGATACATCACCATAATGTTCTGATAGATACATCACCATAATGTTCTGATAGATACATCACCATAATGTTCTGATAGATACATCACCATAATGTTCTGATAGATACATCACCATAATGTTCTGATAGATACATCACCATAATGTTCTGATAGATACATCACCATAATGTTCTGATAGATACATCACCATAATGTTAAGATACATCACCATAATGTTCTGATAGATACATCACCATAATGTTCTGATAGATACATCACCATAATGTTCTGATAGATACATCACCATAATGTTAAGATACATCACCATAATGTTAAGATACATCACCATAATGTTCTGATAGATACATCACCATAATGTTCTGATAGATACATCACCATAATGTTCTGATAGATACATCACCATAATGTTAAGATACATCACCATAATGTTCTGATAGATACATCACCATAATGTTCTGATAGATACATCACCATAATGTTCTGATAGATACATCACCATAATGTTCTGATAGATACATCACCATAATGTTCAGATACATCACCATAATGTTAAGATACATCACCATAATGTTCTGATACATCACCATAATGTTCTGATACATCACCATAATGTTCTGATAGATACATCACCATAATGTTAAGATACATCACCATAATGTTCTGATACATCACCATAATGTTAAGATACATCACCATAATGTTAAGATACATCACCATAATGTTAAGATACATCACCATAATGTTCTGATAGATACATCACCATAATGTTCTGATAGATACATCACCATAATGTTCTGATAGATACATCACCATAATGTTCTTTACATTTACATTTACATTTAAGTCATTTAGCAGACGCTCTTATCCAGAGCGACTTACAAATTGGTGCATTCACCTTATGACATCCAGTGGAACAACCACTTTACAATAGTGCATCTAAATATTTTAAGGGGGGGGGGTGAGAAGGATTACTTTATCCTATCCTAGGTATTCCTTAAAGAGGTGGGGTTTCAGGTGTCTCCGGAAGGTGGTGATTGACTCCGCTGTCCTGGCGTCGTGAGGGAGTTTGTTCCACCATTGGGGAGCCAGAGCAGCGAACAGTTTGACTGAAGCTGAGCGGGAACTGTACTTCCTCAGTGGTAGGGAGGCGAGCAGGCCAGAGGTGGATGAACGCAGTGCCCTTATTTGGGTGTAGGGCCTGATCAGAGCCTGGAGGTACTGAGGTGCCGTTCCCCTCACAGCTCCGTAGGCAAGCACCATGGTCTTGTAGCGGATGCGAGCTTCAACTGGAAGCCAGTGGAGAGAGCGGAGGAGCGGGGTGACGTGAGAGAACTTGGGAAGGTTGAACACTAGACGGGCTGCGGCGTTCTGGATGAGTTGTAGGGGTTTAATGGCACAGGCAGGGAGCCCAGCCAACAGCGAGTTGCAGTAATCCAGACGGGAGATGACAAGTGCCTGGATTAGGACCTGCGCCGCTTCCTGTGTGAGGCAGGGTCGTACTCTGCGGATGTTGTAGAGCATGAACCTACAGGAACGGGCCACCGCCTTGATGTTAGTTGAGAACGACAGTTTGTTGTCCAGGATCACGCCAAGGTTCTTAGCGCTCTGGGAGGAGGACACAATGGAGTTGTCAACCGTGATGGCGAGATCATGGAACGGGCAGTCCTTCCCCGGGAGGAAGAGCAGCTCCGTCTTGCCGAAGTTCAGCTTGAGGTGGTGATCCGTCATCCACACTGATATGTCTGCCAGACATGCAGAGATGCGATTCGCCACCTGGTCATCAGAAGGGGGAAAGGAGAAGATTAATTGTGTGTCGTCTGCATAGCAATGATAGGAGAGACCATGTGAGGTTATGACAGAGCCAAGTGACTTGGTGTATAGCGAGAATAGGAGAGGGCCTAGAACAGAGCCCTGGGGACACCAGTGGTGAGAGCGCGTGGTGAGGAGACAGATTCTCGCCACGCCACCTGGTAGGAGCGACCTGTCAGGTAGGACGCAATCCAAGCGTGGGCCGCGCCGGAGATGCCCAACTCGGAGAGGGTGGAGAGGAGGATCTGATGGTTCATAGTATCGAAGGCAGCCGATAGGTCTAGAAGGATGAGAGCAGAGGAGAGAGAGTTAGCTTTAGCGGTGCGGAGCGCCTCCGTGATACAGAGAAGAGCAGTCTCAGTTGAATGACTAGTCTTGAAACCTGACTGATTTGGATCAAGAAGGTCATTCTGAGAGAGATAGCGGGAGAGCTGACCAAGGACGGCACGTTCAAGAGTTTTGGAGAGAAAAGAAAGAAGGATACTGGTCTGTAGTTGTTGACATCGGAGGGATCGAGTGTAGGTTTTTTCAGAAGGGGTGCAACTCTCGCTCTCTTGAAGACGGAAGGGACGTAGCCAGCGGTCAGGGATAAGTTGATGAGCGAGGTGAGGTAAGGGAGAAGGTCTCCGGAAATGGTCTGGAGAAGAGAGGAGGGGATAGGGTCGAGCGGGCAGGTTGTTGGGCGGCCGGCCGTCACAAGACGCGAGATTTCATCTGAGAGAGAGGGAGAAAGAGGTCAGAGCACAGGGTAGGGCAGTGTGAGCAGAACCAGCGGTGTTGTTTGACTTAGCAAACGAGGATCGGATGTCGTCGATCTTCTTTTCAAAATGGTTGACGAAGTCATCTGCAGAGAGGGAGGAGGGGGGGGGGGGAGGAGGATTCAGGAGGGAGGAGAATGTGGCAAAGAGCTTCCTAGGGTTAGAGGCAGATGCTTGGAATTTAGAGTGGTAGAAAGTGGCTTTAGCAGCAGAGACAGAGGAGGAAAATGTAGAGAGGAGGGAGTGAAAGGATGCCAGGTCCGCAGGGAGGCGAGTTTTCCTCCATTTCCGCTCGGCCTTCCGGAGCCCTGTTCTGTGAGCTCGCATTGAGTCGTCAAGCCACGGAGCGGGAGGGGAGGACCGAGCCGGCCTGGAAGATAGGGGACATAGAGAGTCAAAGGATGCAGAAAGGGAGGAGAGGAGGGTTGAGGAGGCAGAATCAGGAGATAGGTTGGAGAAGGTTTGAGCAGAGGGAAGAGATGATAGGATGGAAGAGGAGAGAGTAGCGGGGGAGAGAGAGCGAAGGTTGGGACGGCGCGATACCATCCGAGTAGGGGCAGTGTGGGAAGTGTTGGATGAGAGCGAGAGGGAAAAGGATACAAGGTAGTGGTCGGAGACTTGGAGGGAGTTGCAATGAGGTTAGTGGAAGAACAGCATCTAGTAAAGATGAGGTCGAGCGTATTGCCTGCCTTGTGAGTAGGGGGAAGGTGAGAGGGTGAGGTCAAAAGAGGAGAGGAGTGGAAAGAAGGAGGCAGAGAGGAATGAGTCAAAGGTAGACGTGGGGAGGTTAAAGTCGCCCAGAACTGTGAGAGGTGAGCCGTCCTCAGGAAAGGAGCTTATCAAGGCATCAAGCTCATTGATGAACTCTCCGAGGGGACCTGGAGGGCGATAAATGATAAGGATGTTAAGCTTGAAAGGGCTGGTAACTGTGACAGCATGAAATTCAAAGGAGGCGATAGACAGATGGGTAAGGGGAGAAAGAGAGAATGACCACATGGGAGAGATAAGGATCCCTATGCCACCACCCCGCTGACCAGAAGCTCTCGGGGTGTGCGAGAACACGTGGGCGGACGAAGAGAGAGCAGTAGGAGTAGCAGTGTTATCTGTGGTGATCCATGTTTCTGTCAGTGCCAAGAAGTCGAGGGACTGGAGGGAGGCATAGGCTGAGATGAACTCTGCCTTGTTGGCTGCAGATCGGCAGTTCCAGAGGCTACCGGAGACCTGGAACTCCACGTGGGTCGTGCGCGCTGGGACCACCAGATTAGGGTGGCAGCGGCCACGCGGTGTGGAGCGTTTGTATGGTCTGTGCAGAGAGGAGAGAACAGGGATAGACAGACACATAGTTGACAGGCTACAGAAGAGGCTACGCTAATGCAAGGAGATTGGAATGACAAGTGGACTACACGTCTCGAATGTTCAGAAAGTTAAGCTTACGTAGCAAGAATCTTATTGACTAAAATTATTAAAAATGATACAGTACTGCTGAAGTAGGCTAGCTGGCAGTGGCTGCGTTGTTGACTTTGTAGGCTAGCTGACAGTGGCTGCGTTGTTGACACTACACTAATCAAGTCGTTCCGTTGAGTGTAGTAGTTTCTACAGTGCTGCTATTCGGGGGCTAGCTGGCTAGCTAGCAGTGTTGATTACGTTACGTTGCGTTAAAAGAACGACAATAGCTGGCTAGCTAACCTAGAAAATCGCTCTAGACTACACAATTATCTTTGATACACAGACGGCTATGTAGCTAGCTATGTATGTTCTGATAGATACATCACCATAATGTTCTGATAGATACATCACCATAATGTTCTGATAGATACATCACCATAATGTTAAGATACATCACCATAATGTTAAGATACATCACCATAATGTTAAGATACATCACCATAATGTTAAGATACATCACCATAATGTTCTGATACATCACCATAATGTTAAGATACATCACCATAATGTTAAGATAGATACATCACCATAATGTTAAGATACATCACCATAATGTTCTGATAGATACATCACCATAATGTTCTGATAGATACATCACCATAATGTTCTGATAGATACATCACCATAATGTTCTGATAGATACATCACCATAATGTTCTGATAGATACATCACCATAATGTTCTGATAGATACATCACCATAATGTTCTGATAGATACATCACCATAATGTTAAGATAGATACATCACCATAATGTTAAGATAGATACATCACCATAATGTTAAGATAGATACATCACCATAATGTTAAG
>NC_060173.1:118553295-118560571 GCF_021184085.1 Oncorhynchus gorbuscha | reverse complement strand
ATATCAAATCAAATCAAATCAAATTTATTTATATAGCCCTTCGTACATCAGCTGATATCTCAAAGTGCTGTACAGAAACCCAGCCTAAAACCCCAAACAGCAAACAATGCAGGTGTAAAAGCACGGTGGCTAGGAAAAACTCCCTAGAAAGGCCAAAACCTAGGAAGAAACCTAGAGAGGAACCGGGCTATGTGGGGTGGCCAGTCCTCTTCTGGCTGTGCCGGGTAGAGATTATAACAGAACATGACCAAGATGTTCAAATGTTCATAAATGACCAGCATGGTCAAATAATAATAAGGCAGAACAGTTGAAACTGGAGCAGCAGCACAGTCAGGTGGACTGGGGACAGCAAGGAGCCATCATGTCAGGTAGTCCTGGGGCACGGTCCTAGGGCTCAGGTCCTCAGAGAGAGAGAAAGAAAGAGAGAATTAGAGGCATATGTGGCCAGTCCTCTTCTGGCTGCCGGTGGAGATTATAACAGAACGTGGCCAAGATGTTCAAATGTTCATAAATGACCAGCATGGTTGAATAAGCGTAAGGCAGAACAGTTGAAACTGGAGCAGGAGCATGGCCAGGTGGACTGGGGACAAGGAGTCCTCATGTCAGGTAGTCCTGGGACATGGTCCTAGGGCCCCAGGCCAGTTGAAACTGGAGCAGCAGCATGGCCAGATGGACTGGGGACAGCAAAGTCATCATGTCAGGTAGTCCTGGGGCATGGTCCTAGGGCTCAGGTCCTGGTCCCTCCTCCCTCCTTCTTCGTCAGTTCGTGCAGTATGTTGTCTCTGACATCGTCCTCTGGGTCGATGAGCAGCTGCTTGGCCTGACGTTCCTTATCCCTCCTCTTCATCCACATCACAAAGAACAACACCATCACTAGCAGTATGATGATACAGATGAGGATTGCGATGATGGCTCCAGTGCCCAGCCCTGCTGCGATAATGCGTTCCATGTCCACGCAGTCTCCATGGTGATCACACTGACACACCTTGACCTGTGGTGGGGATGTATTGGACAGGGCAGGTTGCCTGAGTCTGTGATGATGATAGGAACCTCGTAGATACCACTCTCCAGAAAACCTATCCGCAGCCTGACCTGAGCATATTCACCATTGAGGCGTGTGAGGGTCCAGTTCCTGCGTGCATCTGCCGGCCGCTTGGCCAGTAGAAGTGGATTTAACAAGTGACATCAATAAGGGATCATAGCTTTCACCTGGATTCACCTGGTCAGTCTATCATGAAAAGAGCAGGTGTTCTTAATGTTTGTCCCACTCAGTATACACATGCAACATATTTACACTACAGCACATCCCCTTACAATTCAAGTTGAAACTGAGATTTCATAGGGTCATATGTCAAAATGCACCGAGACATGCAGAGGTATAGTTCGCATTTTATTGTTCAGTTAAATGTATTTTAGGTTTTATTTTCCTGTTACGGCGAAAGTATCTAGAATATTCCCGGCGTTAAAAATCTAGTTTGGCCTTCAGATACAGATAATAACGTTTTAGGCTGTTTTTCACGGTTTATCTTCGTTGTTCTTGTTCTGAAATGACTGAAGACCTGAAATGAAGGACAGTCCTGTTTAAATGCTGCTGATATCACTTCCTGTTTATAGATGCAAAAGGCAGAGAGGTATGATGATGTAGTTAACTTTCCCTCTACACATGTTGTGTATGATGTAGTACACATGTTGTGTATGATGTAGTACACGTTAACTTTCCCTCTACACACGTTGTGTATGATGTAGTACACGTTAACTTTCCCTCTACACACGTTGTGTATGATGTAGTACACGTTGTGTATGATGTAGTACACGTTAACTTTCCACTCTACACCGTTGTGTATGATGATGTTAACTTTCCACTCTACACACGTTGTGTATGATGTAGTACACGTTAACTTTCCCTCTACACGTTGTGTATGATGTAGTACACACGTTGTGTATGATGAGTACACGTTAACTTTCCACTCTACACGTTGTGTATGATGTAGTACACACGTTGTGTATGATGTAGTACGTTAACTTTTTCCACTCGTTAACTTTCCCTCTACACACGTTGTGTATGATGTACGTTAACTTTCCACTCTACACACGTTGTATGATGTAGTACACGTTAACTTTCCACTCTAGGCTATATGATGTAGTACAAGTTAACTTTCCACTCTACACCGTTGTATATGATGTAGTACGTTAACTTTCCACTCTCGTTGTGTTGTGTATGATGTATGATGACACACGTTAACTTTCCACTCTACACACGTTGTGTATGATGTAGTACACGTTAACTTTCCACTCTACACATGTTGTGTATGATGTAGTACACATGCCTACCTTCCACTCTACACACGTTGTGTATGATGTAGTACACACACATGTTGTGTATGATGTAGTACACACATTGTGTATGATGTAGTACACATGCCTACCTTCCACTCTACACACGTTGTGTATGATGTAGTACACATGTTGTGTATGATGTAGTACACATTGTGCTGTGATGTAGTACACATGCCTACACCCTTCCTCTACACACGTTGTGTATGATGTAGTACACACATTGTGTGTGATGTAGTACACACGTTGTGTGTGATGTAATTGCACACATTGTATGATGTAGTACACATGCCTACCTTCCCTCTACACACATTTGATGCTAGTACACATGCCTACCTTCCACTCTACTGGCGTTGTGTATGATGTAGTACACACGTTGTGTGATGTAATACACACGATTGTGTATGATGTAGTACACATGCCTACCTTCCACTCTACACAACGTTTCAGTTTGACTGATCTCTAATGACCTTAGTGATTCTAATTGGTAGGTACTGACTGACGAGTTGAACCCACACAACACAGAAGGTATGCAGACAGACAGAGGATCAGATCACCACAAACAGACCGTCCCCATCCACTAACACACAGTAGACTGTCCCCATCCGCTATCACACAGTAGACCGTCCCCATCCGCTAACACACAGTAGACCGTCCCCATCCGCTAACATACAGTAGACCGTCCCCATCCGCTAACACACAGTAGACCGTCCCCATCCGCTAACACACAGTAGACCGTCCCCATCCACTAACACACAGTAGACCGTCCCCATCCACTAACACACAGTAGACCGTCCCCATCCACTAACACACAGTAGACCGTCCCCATCCACTATCACACAGTAGACTGTCCCCATCAGCTAACATACAGTAGACCGTCCCCATCCGCTAACACACAGTAGACCGTCCCCATCCGCTAACACACAGTAGACCGTCCCCATCCGCTAACACACAGTAGACCGTCCCCATCCACTAACACACAGTAGACCGTCCCCATCCACTATCCACAGTGAACCGTCCCCATCCATCTAACACACATTGGGCCGTCCCCATCCGCTAGCACACAGTGGTTTAGTCCCCATCCACTATCACAGGTGGGCCGTCCCCATCCACTAACACACAGTGGGCCGTCCCCATCCACTATCACACAGTAACCGATCCCATCCACTATTACACAGTGAGAACCCGTCCCCATCCACTAACACACAGTAGACTAGTCCCCATCCACTAACACACACAGTATGAGGACTCAAATGACCCAATATTACTGTGTGGTAAGTGAGGGCAGGACACAGTCCATCTCCTGTTTCTGTAGTGAGCCGGACGTCAGAGTCAGAAAGTCAATCTCCTGTTTTCTGTAGTGTAGGCTCTGTTTCTCCTGTTTCTGTAGTGAGGCAGGACGCTCGTCAATCTCCTGTTTCTGTAGTGTGAGGCAGGACACTAGTCAATCTCCTGTTTCTGTAGTGTGAGGCAGGACACTAGTCTATCTCCTGTTTCTGTAGTGAGGCAGGACGCTCGTCAATCTCCTGTTTCTGTAGTGTGAGGCAGGACGCTCGTCAATCTCCTGTTTCTGTAGTGAGGCAGGACGCTAGTCAATCTCCTTTTTCTGTAGTGTGAGGCAGGACACTAGTCAATCTCCTGTATCTGTAGTGAGACAGGACAGGACACTAGTCTATCTCCTGTTTCTGTAGTGTGAGGCAGGACGATAGTCTATCTCCTGTTTCCGTAGTGTGAGGCAGGACACTAGTCAATCTCCTTTTTCTGTAGTGTGAGGCAGGACGCTAGTCAATCTCCTGTTTTGTGTGTGCAGGCAGGATCGTCAATCTCCTGTTTCTGTAGTGAGGAGGACGCAGCTTGAGTGTAGGGCAGGACACTAGTCAATCTCCTGTATCTGTAGTGAGACAGGACAGGACACTAGTCTATCTCCTGTTTCCGTAGTGTGAGGCAGCTTGATGTATAAGTACACCTCCTAAACAGGACGCTAGTCTACCGCAAGGTCCTATGGACAGTGGTCTGGCCAAAAGTAGTGCACTACATAGGGAATATTGTTGCCATTAGGGACATAATGACGGTAAAATAGAAGGCATTAGTGTGTCCGTCCCCACCCTCAAATCAGGAGCTGCATGGCCAACTGGTCTGGTCCAGAGATGGTTCTAGAACCTGCACTTCATTCTATAATTGTTCTGTCATGTGACCTGGCACTTCCTGTAGTTTAGTGTACTTCCTGTCTGTATCACAGCCACAAAGTCAGGGCATTTGGCTATATCGTAAAATTCATGAAAAACAAACTTTTGTTTGTTTTTGGTCTTCATTTAAGTTTAGGCATTAGGTTATCATTGTGGTTAGGTTTAAAATCAGATTTTAAGAATAAACATTTTAGAAATAGACGGGGTTTATACATAATTATGACTTTGTGGGTGTATTAACTAGTAAACGACCAAAGGAGGTCTTTGAGACAGTAGCTGCAGTTACAGACAGATGGATCACTAATGTGACCAATAGAAACAGAGAGAGAGAGAGAGCAGGTCAGACCCGCCCCAATCAACATAACAGCCATTCACAGAGGTGAACCTTCATTGTGCAGCATTTCATCCCGTCCAATCAAAGCAGTGACCACCTGAGAGGATCATTAAGACATCAGCCAATCATCTTCCAGTTGAACAGTAACATAAATCCGATGGAGACATTTAAAACATTTTGATGCAATTTACAAAAAGATTGTGATTAGAATCAACACATCTTTACACTCCACAGACAGACAGGCGGTGTCCGAAGCAGCACCCTATTCCCTACATAGTGCACTATTTTTGACCAGAGCCCTATGGGCCCTATATATAAGTGAATAGGGTGTCATTTCAGACAATCACATGGAGGGGTGTTAGTCTAGTGTCCATATCCAACTACACCAGGGATCCTCCCTATACTGCTCCTATACACACCTGTCTGTCTCTAGACCAGCTCTGGTCCAGGTGTTACGTGTGGCTTGCTGAAGCTGAACCTGCCACACGCACCCTGGACAAACCATCTCCACATCAATCCTGGTCTACTACTCACGGTTCATATTCACTCACTATGCACCAAAAACACAACTTTAAAAATAATAATATATTTCAGGCATATTAAATCATCTTATATAAAAAGACAAAAGTAAAAGCTACCGTTTTCCCACGTATACAAGTGGGTATCACATTCACCCACCCTTGGACTTGAACATTTTGTTTTGTGTCACAAAGTGGGATTCAATGGAACTTTTTTGGCCTAAATACAAAGCCTTCTGGTCTGGTGCAAATTCAACACAACGCATCACTAACGGCCTCCTTATTTCCCAGCATGGCGGTGGCTGCATCATGGTATGGGTATGCTTGACATCGGCAAATACTGGGGAGTTTTTCAGGATAAAACAGAAAGCAAAATCCTGGAGGAAAATATGCTTCCCCTCTGCATTCCAGCTGGGAGATGATTCCCCTTGCCGGAAGGACAATAACCTAAAACACAAGGCCAAATCTACACTGGGAGATGAAGTCACCTCTCAGCAGGACAATAACCTAAAACACAAGGCCAAATCTACACTGGGAGATGAAGTCACCTCTCAGCAGGACAATAACCTAAAACACAAGGCCAAATCTACACTGGGAGATGAAGTCACCTCTCAGCAGGACAATAACCTAAAACACAAGGCCAAATCTACACTGGGAGATGAAGTCACCTCTCAGCAGGACAATAACCTAAAACACAAGGCCAAATCTACACTGGGAGATGAAGTCACCTCTCAGCAGGACAATAACCTAAAACACAAGGACAACTCTACACTGGGAGATGAAGTCACCTCTCAGCAGGACAATAACCTAAAACACAAGGCCAAATCTACACTGGGAGATGAAGTCACCTCTCAGCAGGACAATAACCTAAAACACAAGGACAACTCTACACTGGGAGATGAAGTCACCTCTCAGCAGGACAATAACCTAAAACACAAGGCCAAATCTACACTGGGAGATGAAGTCACCTCTCAGCAGGACAATAACCTAAAACACAAGGACAACTCTACACTGGGAGATGAAGTCACCTCTCAGCAGGACAATAACCTAAAACACAAGGACAACTCTACACTGGGAGATGAAGTCACCTCTCAGCAGGACAATAACCTAAAACACAAGGCCAAATCTACACTGGGAGATGAAGTCACCTCTCAGCAGGACAATAACCTAAAACACAAGGACAAATCTACACTGGGAGATGAAGTCACCTCTCAGCAGGACAATAACCTAAAACACAAGGCCAAATCTACACTGGGAGATGAAGTCACCTCTCAGCAGGACAATAACCTAAAACACAAGGCCAAATCTACACTGGGAGATGAAGTCACCTCTCAGCAGGACAATAACCTAAAACACAAGGACAACTCTACACTGGGAGATGAAGTCACCTCTCAGCAGGACAATAACCTAAAACACAAGGCCAAATCTACACTGGGAGATGAAGTCACCTCTCAGCAGGACAATAACCTGAAACACAAGGCCAAATCTACACTGGGAGATGAAGTCACCTCTCAGCAGGACAATAACCTAAAACACAAGGCCAAATCTACACTGGGAGATGAAGTCACCTCTCAGCAGGACAATAACCTAAAACACAAGGCCAAATCTACACTGGGAGATGAAGTCACCTCTCAGCAGGACAATAACCTAAAACACAAGGCCAAATCTACACTGGGAGATGAAGTCACCTCTCAGCAGGACAATAACCTAAAACACAAGGCCAAATCTACACTGGGAGATGAAGTCACCTCTCAGCAGGACAATAACCTAAAACACAAGGCCAAATCTACACTGGGAGATGAAGTCACCTCTCAGCAGGACAATAACCTAAAACACAAGGCCAAATCTACACTGGGAGATGAAGTCACCTCTCAGCAGGACAATAACCTAAAACACAAGGCCAA
>NC_060173.1:118549750-118553195 GCF_021184085.1 Oncorhynchus gorbuscha | reverse complement strand
TTAGGCCAGAGTTATGGGTGGCAGCGACTAGTAAATCCCCTTAGGCCAGAGTTATGGGTGGCAGCTACTAGTAAATCCCCAGAGCTATGGGTGGCAGCGACTAGTAAATCCCCTTAGGCCAGAGTTATGGGTGGCAGCGACTAGTAAATCCCCAGAGTTATGGGTGGTAGCGACTAGTAAATCCCCAGAGCTATGGGTGGCAGCGACTAGTAAATCCCCTGAGGCCAGAGCTATGGGTGGCAGCGACTAGTAAATCCCCTTAGGCCAGAGCTATGGGTGGCAGCGACTAGTAAATCCCCTGAGGCCAGAGCTATGGGTGGCAGCGACTAGTAAATCCCCTTAGGCCAGAGTTATGGGTGGCAGCTACTAGTAAATCCCCTGAGGCCAGAGTTATGGGTGGCAGCGACTAGTAAATCCCCTTAGGCCAGAGTTATGGGTGGCAGCGACTAGTAAATCCCCTTAGGCCAGAGTTATGGGTGGCAGCGACTAGTAAATCCCCTTAGGCCAGAGTTATGGGTGGCAGCTACTAGTAAATCCCCTGAGGCCAGAGTTATGGGTGGCAGCGACTAGTAAATCCCTTAGGCCAGAGCTATGGGTGGCAGCTACTTAGTAAATCCCCTTAGGCCAGAGCTATGGGTGGCAGCTACTAGTAAATCCCTGAGGCCAGAGTTATGGGTGGCAGCGACTAGTAAATCCCCTGAGGCCAGAGCTATGGGTGGCAGCTACTAGTAAATCCCCTGAGGCCAGAGCTATGGGTGGCAGCTACTAGTAAATCCCCTGAGGCCAGAGTTATGGGTGGCAGCTACTAGTAAATCCCCTGAGGCCAGAGTTATGGGTGGCAGCTACTAGTAAATCCCCTGAGGCCAGAGTTATGGGTGGCAGCGACTAGTAAATCCCTGAGGCCAGAGTTATGGGTGGCAGCGACTAGTAAATCCCCTGAGGCCAGAGTTATGGGTGGCAGCTACTAGTAAATCCCCTTAGGCCAGAGTTATGGGTGGCAGCTGACTAGTAAATCCCCTGAGGCCAGAGTTATGGGTGGCAGCGACTAGTAAATCCCCTTAGGCCAGAGTTATGGGTGGCAGCGACTAGTAAATCCCCTGAGGCCAGAGCTATGGGTGGCAGCGACTAGTAAATCCCCTTAGGCCAGAGCTATGGGTGGCAGCGACTAGTAAATCCCCTGAGGCCAGAGTTATGGGTGGCAGCGACTAGTAAATCCCCTGAGGCCAGAGTTATGGGTGGCAGCGACTAGTAAATCCCCTGAGGCCAGAGCTATGGGTGGCAGCGACTAGTAAATCCCTGAGGCCAGAGTTATGGGTGGCAGCGACTAGTAAATCCCTGAGGCCAGAGCTATGGGTGGCAGCGACTAGTAAATCCCCTGAGGCCAGAGTTATGGGTGGCAGCGACTAGTAAATCCCCTGAGGCCAGAGTTATGGGTGGCAGCGACTAGTAAATCCCCTGAGGCCAGAGTTATGGGTGGCAGCGACTAGTAAATCCCCTGAGGCCAGAGCTATGGGTGGCAGCTGACTAGTAAATCCCCTGAGGCCAGAGCTATGGGTGGCAGCGACTAGTAAATCCCCTGAGGCCAGAGCTATGGGTGGCAGCGACTAGTAAATCCCCTTAGGCCAGAGCTATGGGTGGCAGCGACTAGTAAATCCCCTGAGGCCAGAGCTATGGGTGGCAGCGACTAGTAAATCCCCTGAGGCCAGAGCTATGGGTGGCAGCGACTAGTAAATCCCCTGAGGCCAGAGCTATGGGTGGCAGCGACTAGTAAATCCCCTTAGGCCAGAGTTATGGGTGGCAGCGACTAGTAAATCCCCTGAGGCCAGAGCTATGGGTGGCAGCGACTAGTAAATCCCCTGAGGCCAGAGCTATGGGTGGCAGCGACTAGTAAATCCCCTGAGGCCAGAGCTATGGGTGGCAGCGACTAGTAAATCCCCTTAGGCCAGAGCTATGGGTGGCAGCGACTAGTAAATCCCCTTAGGCCAGAGCTATGGGTGGCAGCGACTAGTAAATCCCCTGAGGCCAGAGCTATGGGTGGCAGCGACTAGTAAATCCCCTGAGGCCAGAGCTATGGGTGGCAGCGACTAGTAAATCCCCTGAGGCCAGAGCTATGGGTGGCAGCGACTAGTAAATCCTTAGGCCAGAGCTATGGGTGGCAGCTACTAGTAAATCCCTGAGGCCAGAGCTATGGGTGGCAGCTACTAGTAAATCCCCTGAGGCCAGAGCTATGGGTGGCAGCGACTAGTAAATCCCTTAGGCCAGAGCTATGGGTGGCAGCGACTAGTAAATCCCCTTAGGCCAGAGTTATGGGTGGCAGCGACTAGTAAATCCCCTGAGGCCAGAGCTATGGGTGGCAGCGACTAGTAAATCCCCTGAGGCCAGAGTTATGGGTGGCAGCTACTAGTAAATCCCCTGAGGCCAGAGCTATGGGTGGCAGCTACTAGTAAATCCCCTGAGGCCAGAGCTATGGGTGGCAGCTACTAGTAAATCCCCTGAGGCCAGAGTTATGGGTGGCAGCGACTAGTAAATCCCCTGAGGCCAGAGCTATGGGTGGCAGCGACTAGTAAATCCCCTGAGGCCAGAGTTATGGGTGGCAGCGACTAGTAAATCCCTGAGGCCAGAGCTATGGGTGGCAGCGACTAGTAAATCCCCTGAGGCCAGAGCTATGGGTGGCAGCGACTAGTAAATCCCCTGAGGCCAGAGCTATGGGTGGCAGCTACTAGTAAATCCCCTGAGGCCAGAGCTATGGGTGGCAGCGACTAGTAAATCCCCTGAGGCCAGAGTTATGGGTGGCAGCGACTAGTAAATCCCCTTAGGCCAGAGCTATGGGTGGCAGCTACTAGTAAATCCCCTTAGGCCAGAGCTATGGGTGGCAGCGACTAGTAAATCCCCTTAGGCCAGAGCTATGGGTGGCAGCTACTAGTAAATCCCCTGAGGCCAGAGCTATGGGTGGCAGCTACTAGTAAATCCCCTGAGGCCAGAGCTATGGGTGGCAGCTACTAGTAAATCCCCTGAGGCCAGAGCTATGGGTGGCAGCGACTAGTAAATCCCCTGAGGCCAGAGCTATGGGTGGCAGCTACTAGTAAATCCCCTGAGGCCAGAGCTATGGGTGGCAGCTACTAGTAAATCCCCTGAGGCCAGAGCTATGGGTGGCAGCGACTAGTAAATCCCCTTAGGCCAGAGTTATGGGTGGCAGCGACTAGTAAATCCCCTGAGGCCAGAGCTATGGGTGGCAGCGACTAGTAAATCCCCTGAGGCCAGAGCTATGGGTGGCAGCGACTAGTAAATCCCTGAGGCCAGAGCTATGGGTGGCAGCGACTAGTAAATCCTCTGAGGCCAGAGCTATGGGTGGCAGCGACTAGTAAATCCCCTGAGGCCAGAGCTATGGGTGGCAGCAACTAGTAAATCCCCTTAGGCCAGAGCTATGGGTGGCAGCGACTAGTAA
>NC_060173.1:118522250-118544750 GCF_021184085.1 Oncorhynchus gorbuscha | reverse complement strand
ACTACTCTACTGAATCAGATTGATTAGGACATGATGTCATTCTGGTTACTACTCTACTGAATCAGATTGATTAGGACATGATGTCATTCTGGTTACTACTACTGAATCAGATTGATGAGGACATGATGTCATTCTGGTTACTACTCTACTGAATCAGATTGATTAGGACATGATGTCATTCTGGTTACTACTCTACTGAATCAGATTGATTAGGACATGATGTCATTCTGGTTACTATCTACTGAATCAGATTGATTAGGACATGATGTCATTCTGGTTACTACTCTACTGAATCAGATTGATTAGGACATGATGTCATTCTGGTTACTACTCTACTGAATCAGATTGATGAGGACATGATGTCATTCTGGTTACTACTCTACTGAATCAGATTGATTAGGACATGATGTCATTCTGGTTACTACTCTACTGAATCAGATTGATTAGGACATGATGTCATTCTGGTTACTACTCTACTGAATCAGATTGATTAGGACATGATGTCATTCTGGTTACTACTCTACTGAATCAGATTGATTAGGACATGATGTCATTCTGGTTACTACTCTACTGAATCAGATTGATTAGGACATGATGTCATTCTGGTTACTACTCTACTGAATCAGATTGATTAGGACATGATGTCATTCTGGTTACTACTCTACTGAATCAGATTGATTAGGACATGATGTCATTCTGGTTACTACTCTACTGAATCAGATTGATTAGGACATGATGTCATTCTGGTTACTACTCTACTGAATCAGATTGATTAGGACATGATGTCATTCTGGTTACTACTCTACTGAATCAGATTGATTAGGACATGATGTCATTCTGGTTACTACTGAATCAGATTGATTAGGACATGATGTCATTCTGGTTACTACCTACTGAATCAGATTGATTAGGACATGATGTCATTCTGGTTACTACTCTACTGAATCAGATTGATTAGGACATGATGTCATTCTGGTTACTACTCTACTGAATCAGATTGATTAGGACATGATGTCATTCTGGTTACTACTCTACTGAATCAGATTGATTAGGACATGATGTCATTCTGGTTACTACTCTACTGAATCAGATTGATTAGGACATGATGTCATTCTGGTTACTATACTGAATCAGATTGATTAGGACATGATGTCATTCTGGTTACTACTCTACTGAATCAGATTGATTAGGACATGATGTCATTCTGGTTACTACTCTACTGAATCAGATTGATGAGGACATGATGTCATTCTGGTTACTACTCTACTGAATCAGATTGATGAGGACATGATGTCATTCTGGTTACTACTCTACTGAATCAGATTGATTAGAACATGATGTCATTCTGGTTACTACTCTACTGAATCAGATTGATTAGAACATGATGTCATTCTGGTTACTACTCTACTGAATCAGATTGATTAGGACATGATGTCATTCTGGTTACTACTCTAATGAATCAGATTGATGAGGACATGATGTCATTCTGGTTACTACTCTACTGAATCAGATTGATGAGGACATGATGTCATTCTGGTTACTACTCTACTGAATCAGATTGATGAGGACATGATGTCATTCTGGTTACTACTCTACTGAATCAGATTGATTAGGACATGATGTCATTCTGGTTACTACTCTACTGAATCAGATTGATGAGGACATGATATCATTCTGGTTACTACTCTACTGAATCAGATTGATTAGGACATGATGTCATTCTGGTTACTACTCTACTGAATCAGATTGATTAGGACATGATGTCATTCTGGTTACTACTCTACTGAATCAGATTGATTAGGACATGATGTCATTCTGGTTACTACTCTACTGAATCAGATTGATTAGGACATGATGTCATTCTGGTTACTACTCTACTGAATCAGATTGATTAGGACATGATGTCATTCTGGTTACTACTCTACTGAATCAGATTGATTAGGACATGATGTCATTCTGGTTACTACTCTACTGAATCAGATTGATTAGGACATGATGTCATTCTGGTTACTACTCTACTGAATCAGATTGATTAGGACATGATGTCATTCTGGTTACTACTCTACTGGATGAATTGATTAGGACATGATGTCATTCTGGTTACTACTCTACTGAATCAGATTGATTAGGACATGATGTCATTCTGGTTACTACTGAATCAGATTGATTAGGACATGATGTCATTCTGGTTACTACTGAATCAGATTGATTAGGAACATGATTAGGACATGATGTCATTCTGGTTACTACTCTACTGAATCAGATTGATTAGGACATGATGTCATACTACTGAATCAGATTGTTACTACTCTACTGAATCAGATTGATTAGGACATGATGTCATTCTGGTTACTACTCTACTGAATCAGATTGATTAGGACATGATGTCATTCTGGTTACTACTCTACTGAATCAGATTGATTCAGGAATCAGATTGATTAGGACATGATGTCATTCTGGTTACTACTCTACTGAATCAGATTGATTAGGACATGATTAGACATGATGTCATTCTGGTTACTACTCTACTGAATCAGATTGATAGACATGATTAGACATGATGTCATTCTGGTTACTACTCTACCGGGTCTGAATCAGATGATTAGGACAGATCGTGTCATTCTGGTTACTACTCTACTGAATCAGATTGATTAGGACATGATTAGGACATGATGTCATTCTGGTTACTAATTACTGAATCAGATTGATTAGACATGATGTCATTCTGGTTACTATACTGAATCAGATTGATTAGGACATGATGTCATTCTGGTTACTACTCTACTGAATCAGATTGATTAGGACATGATGTCATTCTGGTTACTACTCTACTGAATCAGATTGATTAGGACATGATGTCATTCTGGTTACTACTGATCAGATTGATTAGGACATGATGTCATTCTGGTTACTACCTACTGAATCAGATTGATTAGGACATGATGTAGCTTCTGGTTACTGCTCTACTTTGAATCAGATTGATGAGGACATGATGTCATTCTGGTTACTACTCTACTGAATCAGATTGATGAGGACATGATGTCATTCTGGTTACTACTCTACTGAATCAGATTGATGAGGACATGGATGTCATTCTGGTTACTACTCTACTGAATCAGATTGATGAGGACATGATGTCATTCTGGTTACTACTCTACTGACATGATCAGATTGATTAGGACATGATGTCATTCTGGTTACTACTCTAATGAATCAGATTGATGAGGACATGATGTCATTCTGGTTACTACTCTACTGAACTGAATCAGATTGATGAGGACATGATGTCATTCTGGTTACTACTCTACTGAATCAGATTGATGAGGACATGATTTCATTCTGGTTACTACTCTACTGAATCAGATTGATGAGGACATGATGTCATTCTGGTTACTACTCTACTGAATCAGATTGATGAGGACATGATGTCATTCTGGTTACTACTCTACTGAATCAGATTGATTAGGACATGATGTCATTCTGGTTACTACTCTACTGAATCAGATTGATGAGGACATGATGTCATTCTGGTTGCTACTCTACTGAATCAGATTGATTAGGACATGATGTCATTCTGGTTGCTACTCTACTGAATCAGATTGATGAGGACATTGATTAGGACATGATGTCATTCTGTTACTACTCTACTGAATCAGATTGATTAGGACATGATGTCATTCTGGTTACTACTCTACTGAATCAGATTGATTAGGACATGATGTCATTCTGGTTACTACTCTACTGAATCAGATTGATTAGGACATGTCATTCTGGTTACTACTCTACTGAATCAGATTGATTAGGACATGATGTCATTCTGGTTACTACTCTACTAAATCAGATTGATTAGGACATGATGTCATTCTGGTTACTATACTGAATCAGATTGATTAGGACATGATGTCATTCTGGTTACTACTCTACTGAATCAGATTGATTAGGACATGATGTCATTCTGGTTACTACTCTACTGAATCAGATTGATTAGGACATGATGTCATTCTGGTTACTACTCTACTGAATCAGATTGATTAGGACATGATGTCATTCTGGTTACTACTCTACTGAATCAGATTGATTAGGACATGATGTCATTCTGGTTACTATACTGAATCAGATTGATTAGGACATGATGTCATTCTGGTTACTACTCTACTGAATCAGATTGATTAGGACATGATGTCATTCTGGTTACTACTCTACTGAATCAGATTGATTAGGACATGATGTCATTCTGGTTACTACTCTACTGAATCAGATTGATTAGGACATGATGTCATTCTGGTTACTACTCTAATGAATCAGATTGATGAGGACATGATGTCATTCTGGTTACTACTCTACTGAATCAGATTGATTACTGACACAGACTCTAAATCTTATTGGGACAGGGAGACTGCAGGTACAGTGTCCTCTGTAATTATTGGGACAGGGAAGCCTGCAGGTACAGTGTCCTCTGTAATTATTGGGACAGGAAGCCTGCAGGTACAGTGTCCTCTGTAGTATTGGGACAGTGGGGTCAGCAGGTAAGTGTCCTCTGTAATTATTGGGACAGGGAAGCCTGCAGGTACAGTGTCCTCTGTAATTATTGGGATAGGGAGACTGCAGGTACAGTGTCCTCTGTAATTACTGGGACAGTGGGGTCAGCAGGTACAGTGTCCCTCTGTAATTATTGGGACAGGGAGGCATTTGTTCTTATGACTCTAAATTCTGGGACAGGTTTGGATTTCAAATCAAACAATGACTATGAGGTTATAGCAGACTGTGCTTTAATTTGAAGGGATTACTGAGGATAACTGTCATACTATCTACAGTATATGTATGTATCGCCTCTGCTCGCGCACGCTTTAATCTCTGCGTGTTTGATCTCTGCGCGTGTATGATCTCTGCGCGTGTATGATCTCTGCGCGTGTTTGATCTCTGCGCGTGTTTGATCTCTGCGCGTGTTTGATCTCTGCGCGTGTTTGATCTCTGCGCGTGTATGATCTCTGCGCGTGTATGATCTCTGCGCGTGTTTGATCTCTGCGCGTGTTTGATCTCTGCGCGTGTTTGATCTCTGCGCGTGTTTGATCTCTGCGCGTGTTTGATCTCTGCGCGTGTTTGATCTTTGCGCGTGTTTGATCTCTGCGCGTGTTTGATCTCTGCGTGTGTTTGATCTCTGCGCGTGTTTGATCTCTGCGCGTGTTTGATCTCTGCGAGTGTTTGATCTCTGCGCGTGTTTGATCTCTGCGCGTGTTTGATCTCTGCGTGGCTACTTGTATCTGTATCGGGGTCAAATCCCATGTATTTATAAAGCTCTTTATACATCACAAAGTGCCTAGAACCAATGTTTAAAATGCTGTATAGAAACAATGATAAAAGCAGAGCGTGTTTTCTCTCTGCTGTTAACCACCAGTTCTCTCAGCAGCCTAGTAGGGACGACACCTACAGCAGCCTAGTAGGGACGACACCTACAGCAGCCTAGTAGGGACGACACCTACAGCAGCCTAGTAGGGACGACACCTACAGCAGCCTAGTAGGGACGACACCTACAGCAGCCTAGTAGGGACGACACCTACAGCAGCCTAGTAGGACGACACCTACAGCAGCCTAGTAGGACGACACCTACAGCAGCCTAGTAGGGACGACACCTACAGCAGCCTAGTAGGGACCCGACACCTACAGCAGCCTAGTAGGGACGACACCTACAGCAGCCTAGTAGGGACGACACCTACAGCAGCCTAGTAGGGACGACACCTACAGCAGCCTAGTAGGGACGATGACCTACAGCAGCCTAGTAGGACGACACCTACAGCAGCCTAGTAGGGACGACACCTACAGCAGCCTAGTAGGGACGACACCTACAGCAGCCTAGTAGGGACGACACCTACAGCAGCCTAGAGGGACGACACCTACAGCAGCCTAGTAGGAACGACACCTACAGCAGCCTAGTAGGGAAACACCTACAGCAGCCTAGTAGGGACGACACCTACAGCAGCCTAGTAGAACGTTGCCTACAGCAGCCTAGTAGGACGATACCTACAGCAGCCTAGTAGGACGACACCTACAGCAGCCTAGTAGGACGACACCTACAGCAGCCTAGTAGGGACAACACCTACAGCAGCCTAGTAGGGACGACACCTACAGCAGCCTAGTAGGAAGTGACTGACCTCCTTCCTGCCAGACCTGCGGGTGGCGCTACGGGATTAGTGTGGCAATCGGACTACTTTTCTCTCTCAAGTGCACACAAACACACACACACTTCCCTACACACACTCATTCACTCACAGGTCTCACACACACACAGGTCTCACAGGTCTCACACACACACACACACACACACACACACACACACACACACACACACACACACACACACACACACACACACACACACACACACACACACACACACACACACACACACACACACACACACACACACACACACACACACACACACACACACACACACACACGTCCCTTTACACACACATTCACTCACAGGTCACAGACACACACATTCACTCACAGGTCACACACACACACATTCACTCACAGGTCACAGACACACACACATTCACTCACAGGTCACAGACACACACACATTCACTCCAGGTCACAGACACACACACATTCACTCACAGGTCACAGACACACACATTCACTCACAGGTCACAGACACACACACATTCACTCACAGGTCACAGACACACACACATTCACTCACAGGTCACAGACACACACATTCACTCACAGGTCACAGACACACACACATTCACTCACAGGTCACAGACACACACACATTCACTCACAGGTCACAGACACACACTCATTCACTCACAGGTCACAGACACACACTCATTCACTCACAGGTCACAGACACACACACATTCACTCACAGGTCACAGACACACACACATTCACTCACAGGTCACAGACACACACACATTCACACACACGTCCCTTTACACACACACATTCACTCACAGGTCACAGACACACACACATTCACACACACGTCCCTTTACACACACACATTCACTCACGGGCCACAAGCTCAGAATGGTAAACAGGTGACCAGACGCCTGAGCGTTTTCTTCAAGTAATTGTCAGGTCAGTCTGACAGGTGGCGAGCGCCACTCTCCCTTCACGTCCCACAGCAGGCAGGGCAGAGCAGGCCGTATTAAAGCCCAGCCGGGCCACTCTCCCTTCACGTCCCACAGCAGGCAGGGCAGAGCAGGCCGTATTAAAGCCTAGCCGGGCCACTCTCCCTTCACGTCCCACAGCAGGCAGCGCAGAGCAGGCCGTATTAAACCCCAGCCGGGCCACTCTCCCTTCACGTCCCACAGCAGGCAGGGCAGAGCAGGCCGTATTAAAGCCCAGCCGGGCCACTCTCCCTTCACGTCCCACAGCAGGCAGGGCAGAGCAGGCCGTATTAAAGCCCAGCCGGGCCACTCTCCCTTCACGTCCCACAGCAGGCAGGGCAGAGCAGGCCGTATTAAAGCCCAGCCGGGCCACTCTCCCTTCACGTCCCACAGCAGGCAGGGCAGAGCAGGCCGTATTAAAGCCCAGCCAGGCCACTCTCCCTTCACGTCCCACAGCAGGCAGGGCAGAGCAGGCCGTATTAAAGCCCAGCCGGGCCACTCTCCCTTCACGTCCCACAGCAGGCAGGGCAGAGCAGGCCGTATTAAAGCCCAGCCGGGCCACTCTCCCTTCACGTCCCACAGCAGGCAGGGCAGAGCAGGCCGATAAAGCCCAGCCGGGCCACTCTCCCTTCACGTCCCACAGCAGGCAGGGCAGAGCAGGCCGTATTAAAGCCCAGCCGGGCCACTCTCCCTTCACGTCCCACAGCAGGCAGGGCAGAGCAGGCCGTATTAAAGCCCCAGCCGGGCCACTCTCCCTTCACGTCCCACAGCAGGCAGGGCAGAGCAGGCCGTATTAAAGCCCAGCCGGGCCACTCTCCTTCACGTCCCACAGCAGGCAGGGCAGAGCAGGCCGTATTAAAGCCCAGCCGGGCCACTCTCCCTTCACGTCCCACAGCAGGCAGGGCAGAGCAGGCTTATTAAAGCCCAGCCGGGCCGTTCGCTAATCCACCAGCTCAGATACGGGCTTAACTCCAGAAGGGTTATTCCATTACATTACGAGAGTGGCATAGAGAGTAAGATTGATAAAAGAGAGAGAGGAAGGGGGATAGGAGGAGACCGGGAGGAGACGGCGAGATAGAGCGCCTGGGTCCTGCCTGTCCACTATGACCTCAGCTGTTTAACACTGGCCTGACCCAGAAACAGAGTAGAGCTGTTTAACACTGGCACGGCCTGACCCAGAAACAGAGTAGAGCTGTTTAACACCGGCCTTAGAGCTGTTTAACACTGGCCCGGCCTGACCCAGAAACAGAGTAGAGCTGTTTAACACTGGCCCGGCCTGACCCAGAAACAGAGTAGAGCTGTTTAACACTGGCCTGACCCAGAAACAGAGTAGAGCTGTTTAACACTGGCCCGGCCTGACCCAGAAACAGAGTAGAGCTGTTTAACACTGGCCTGACCCAGAAACAGAGTAGAGCTGTTTAACACCGGCCTGACCCAGAAACAGAGTAGAGCTGTTTAACACTGGCCTGACCCAGAAACAGAGTAGAGCTGTTTAACACTGGCCCGGCCTGACCCAGAAACAGAGTAGAGCTGTTTAACACTGACCCAGAAACAGAGTAGAGCTGTTTAACACCGGCCTGACCCAGAAACAGAGTAGAGCTGTTTAACACTGGCCTGACCCAGAAACAGAGTAGAGCTGTTTAACACTGGCCTGACCCAGAAACAGAGTAGAGCTGTTTAACACTGGCCTGACCCAGAAACAGAGTAGAGCTGTTTAACACCGGCCTGACCCAGAAACAGAGTAGAGCTGTTTAACACTGGCCTGACCCAGAAACAGAGTAGAGCTGTTTAACACCGGCCTGACCCAGAAACAGAGTAGAGCTGTTTAACACTGGCCTGACCCAGAAACAGAGTAGAGCTGTTTAACACCGGCCTGACCCAGAAACAGAGTAGAGCTGTTTAACACCCTGACCAGAAACAGAGTAGAGCTGTTTAACACCGGCCTGACCCAGAAACAGAGAGAGCTGTTTAACACCGGCCTGACCCAGAAACAGAGTAGAGCTGTTTAACACCGGCCTGACCCAGAAACAGAGTAGAGCTGTTTAACACCGCCTGACCCAGAAACAGAGTAGAGCTGTTTAACACTGGCCTGACCCACTTATAGATAGTAACAGAGCAGACAGACAGGAAGTGAACTCACCTGTTATGTTATAGATAGTAACAGAGGAGACAGACAGGAAGAGAACTCACCTGTTATGTTATAGATAGTAACAGAGCAGACAGACAGGAAGAGAAACCTGTTATGTTATAGATAGTAACAGAGGAGACAGACAGGAAGTGAACTCACCTGTTATGTTATAGATAGTAACAGAGGAGACAGACAGGAAGTGAACTCACCTGTTATGTTATAGATAGTAACAGAGGAGACAGACAGGAAGTGAACTCACCTTTTTAACTTGTGCCTCCTTGATCTTCTCCAGAGCCACACGGATCTTCTCTGCCTTGGTCTTGGCAGCCTGTTCTTCCTACGGAAACACACACACATTAATACACAGACAAACAACAACACAGGTGCACACAAGGAACAGCAGGACTACAGGAGAGTAGTCGAGGGACCTGACCCCCCCTCTGTTCCTCTTGTTCCCCTTATCTAGAGTGGTGGGAACCCCCCCCACTCCTCTCTCTCTTCCTCTTGTCTAGAATGGTGGGAACCCCCCCACTCCTCTCTCTCTTCCTCTTGTTCCTTGTCTAGAGTGGTGGGAACCCCCACTCCTCTCTCTCTTCCCTTGTCCAGAGTGGTGGGAACCCCCCACTCCTCTCTCTTCCCCTTGTCTAGAATGGTGGGAACCCCCACTCCTCTCTCTCTTCCTTGTCTAGAATGGTGGAACCCCCCACTCCTCCTCTCTCTCTTCCTCTTGTTCCCTTGTCTAGAGTGGTGGGAACCCCCCACTCCTCTCTCTCTTCCCCTTGTCTAGAGTGGTGGGAACCCCCACTCCTCTCTCTCTTCCTCTTGTTCCCCTTGTCTAGAGTGGTGGGAACCCCCACTCCTCTCTCTCTTCCCTTGTCTAGAGTGGTGGGAACCCCCCACTCCTCTCCTCTTCCTCTTGTTCCTTGTCTAGAGTGGTGGGAACCCCCACTCCCTCTCTCTTCCCTTGTCTAGAATGGTGGGAACCCCCACTCCTCTCTCTCTTCCTCTTGTTCCCCTTGTCTAGAGTGGTGGGAACCCCCACTCCTCTCTCTCTTCCCCTTGTCTAGAATGGTGGGAACCCCCCACTCCTCTCTTCCTCTTGTTCCCTTGTCTAGAATGGTGGGAACCCACCCCCTCTCTCTTCCCCTTGTCTAGAATGGTGGGAACCCCCACTCCTCTCTCTCTTCCTCTTGTTCCCCTTGTCTAGAGTGGTGGGAACCCCCACTCCTCTCTCTCTTCCCCTTGTCTAGAGTGGTGGGAACCCCCCACTCCTCTCTCTTCCCCTTGTCTAGAGTGGTGGGAACCCCCACTCCCCTCTCTTCCCTTGTCTAGAATGGTGGGAACCCCCCTCTCTCTCTCTTCCTCTTGTTCCTTGTCTAGAGTGGTGGGAACCCCCACTCCCTCTCTCTTCTCTTGTTCCCCTTGTCTAGAATGGTGGGAACCCCCACTCCCTCTCTCTTCCTCTTGTTCCCCTTGTCTAGAGTGGTGGGAACCCCCACTCCTCTCTCTCTTCCCCTTGTCTAGAATGGTGGGAACCCCCACTCCTCTCTCTCTTCCTCTTGTTCCCTTGTCTAGAGTGGTGGGAACCCCCCCACTCCTCTCTCTCTTCCTCTTGTTCCCCTTGTCTAGAGTGGTGGGAACCCCCACTCCCCTCTCTCTCTTCCTCTTGTTCCCCTTGTCTAGAGTGGTGGGAACCCCCACTCCTCTCTCTCTTCCTCTTGTCTAGAATGGTGGGAACCCCCACTCCTCTCTCTCTTCCTCTTGTTCTTGTCTAGAATGGTGGGAACCCCCACTCCTCTCTCTTCCTCTTGTTCCCTTGTCTAGAGTGGAACCCCCACTCCTCTCTCTCTTCCTCTTGTAGAATGGTGGGAACCCCCACTCCTCTCTCTCTTCCTCTTGTTCCCCTTGTCTAGAGTGGTGGGAACCCCCACTCTCTCTCTCTTCCTCTTGTTCCCCTTGTCTAGAGTGGTGGGAACCCCCCACTCCTCTCTCTCTTCCTCTTGTTCCCCTTGTCTAGAGTGGTGGGAACCCCCACTCCTCTCTCTCTTCCTCTTGTCTAGAATGGTGGGAACCCCCCCACTCCTCTCTCTCTTCCTCTTGTTCCCCTTGTCTAGAGTGGTGGGAACCCCCACTCCTCTCTCTCTTCCCCCTTGTCTAGAATGGTGGGAACCCCCACTCCTCTCTCTCTTCCTCTTGTTCCCCTTGTCTAGAGTGTTGGGAACCCCCACTCCTCTCTCTCTTCCCCTTGTCTAGAATGGTGGGAACCCCCACTCCTCTCTCTCTTCCCTTGTCTAGAATGGTGGGAACCCCCCACTCCTCTCTCTTCCCTTGTCTAGAGTGGTGGGAACCCCCACTCCTCTCTCTCTTCCTTGTCTAGAATGGTGGGAACCCCCACTCCTCTCTCTCTTCCCCTTGTCTAGAATGGTGGGAACCCCCCTCCTCTCTCTCTTCCCCTTGTCTAGAGTGGTGGGAACCCCCACTCCTCTCTCTCTTCCCTTGTCTAGAATGGTGGGAACCCCCCACTCCTCTCTCTCTTCCCTTGTCTAGAATGGTGGGAACCCCCACTCCCTCTCTCTTCCTCTTGTTCCCCTTGTCTAGAGTGGTGGGAACCCCCCACTCCTCTCTCTCTTCCCTTGTCTAGAATGGTGGGAACCCCCACTCCTCTCTCTCTTCTCTTGTTCCCCTTGTCAGAGTGGTGGGAACCCCCACTCCTCTCTCTCTTCCCCTTGTCTAGAATGGTGGGAACCCCCCACTCCTCTCTCTCTTCCTCTTGTTCCCCTTGTCTAGAGTGGTGGGAACCCCCACTCCCTCTCTCTCTCTTCCTTGTCTAGAGTGGTGGGAACCCCCACTCCTCTCTCTCTTCCCCTTGTCTAGAATGGTGGGAACCCCCCACTCCTCTCTCTCTTCCTCTTGTTCCCCTTGTCTAGAGTGGTGGGAACCCCCCCTCTCTCTCTTCCCTGTCTAGAGTGGTGGGAACCCCCCACTCCTCTCTCTCTCTTCCTCTTGTTCCCCTTGTCTAGAGTGGTGGGAACCCCCACTCTCTCTTCCTCTTGTTCCCTTGAGTGGTGGGAACCCCCCACTCCTCTCTCTCTTCCTCTTGTTCCCCTTGTCAGAGTGGTGGGAACCCCCACTCCTCTCTCTCTTCCTCTTGTTCCCCTTGTCTAGAGTGGTGGGAACCCCCACTCCTCTCTCTTCCTCTTGTTCCCCTTGTCTAGAATGGTGGGAACCCCCACTCACTCTCTCTCTTCCTCTTGTTCCCCTTGTCTAGAGTGGTGGGAACCCCCACTCCTCTCTCTCTTCCTCTTGTTCCCCTTGTCTAGAGTGGTGGGAACCCCCCACTCCTCTCTCTCTTCCTCTTGTTCCCCTTGTCTAGAGTGGTGGGAACCCCCCACTCCTCTCTCTCTTCCTCTTGTTCCCCTTGTCTAGAATGGTGGGAACCCCCAGAGAGTGGTGGGAACCCCCCACTCCTCTCTCTCTTCCTCTTGTTCCCCTTGTCTAGAGTGGTGGGAACCCCCCCACTCCTCTCTCTCTTCCTCTTGTTCCCCTTGTCTAGAGTGGTGGGAACCCCCCCACTCCTCTCTCTCTTCCTCTTGTTCCCCTTGTCTAGAGTGGTGGGAACCCCCCACTCCTCTCTCTCTTCCTCTTGTTCCCCTTGTCAGAGTGGTGGGAACCCCCCACTCCTCTCTCTCTTCCTCTTGTTCCTTGTCTAGAGTGGTGGGAACCCCCACTCCTCTCCTCCCCTTGTCTGGGAACCCCACTCTCTCTCTTCCCCTTGTCTAGAGTGGTGGGAACCCCCCCACTCCTCTCTCTCTTCCTCTTGTTCCCCTTGTCTAGAATGGTGGGAACCCCCCCACTCCTCCGGTGCTCTCCCACTTACCTGGCTTCTCCAACAAGACGCCATTCTCACTCTAAAAACAGACCGTTTTTCTGCGTTCCTTTATGGAGAAATAAAAATGTATATTTCACGGTTTCTAGAAAGTAGAGAACGGTAGTGAGTGTTCGGGTCAAAAAAATAAAATAATCTGTCTCGTTTTTGTCAGAACAATGCCTCGTCTTTCAGCGATGGCTGCTGTTTTATATAATCCTCCCGTTGTTTCGTACACAGCCAGATTAGCATTTTGGATTGAAAGCTACATTTTGAACCAATTGTGTCCACAGTAGATTATTATTCTGTATCCTCCGTCAGAAGAATATCACAGGAAGTGAAGTAGCAATATAATCTGTAGCAGCAGTCTTTTCAGTCCTTTCAGGTCCAAAGCACTTCCTCCAAACAACCCGAAGCAGACAGGACTTCTCACAGTAAAAAACAACAACAAAGTCCTGTAGTTAATAAACCAATCCTGTTAGTCTCTTCCTGTCCCTAGTTAATAAACCAATCCTGTTAGTCTCTCTGTCCCGTTGTTAATAAACCAATCCTGTTAGTCTCTTCCTGTCCCGTAGTTAATAAACCAATCCTGTTAGTCTCTTCCTGTCCCGTAGTTAATAAACCAATCCTGTTAGTCTCTTCCCGTCCCGTAGTTAATAAACCAATCCTGTTAGTCTCTTCCCGTCCCGTAGTTAATAAACCAATCCTGTTAGTCTCTCTGTCCCGTAGTTAATAAACCAATCCTGTTAGTCTCTTCCTGTCCCGTAGTTAATAAACCAATCCTGTTAGTCTCTTTTTACTGCCAGATGAGGAGCTTCCAATCAGACATTGATAAGACTAATAAGAAGACAGATCATCTGAATCTATTCCAAGCCGGTTGAAAACCAGTTGTAGTGGGACAGCCCACTCAGACAAGCACCTTGTCAGGGAGTCCTGACAGAAACTGAGAACAGGAGAGGATCTGACGTGGAGGGGGGGAGGAGGGACTGGCTGTACCAACACGTACACACACAGAGACTGTTATCCCTCTCTCTCTCCATCAGAACATAATCCCTGACAGCGCTGTCCTCACCAAGGGGATGCTGGCGGTTCCATCCTTTAACCAGGGGATTCTGGCGGTTCCATAACCAAGGGGATTATGGCGGTTCCACCCTTTAACCAAGGGGATTCTGGTGGTTCCACCCTTTAACCAAGGGGATTCTGGCGGTTCCACCCTTTAACCAAGGGGATTCTGGCGGTTCCACCCTTTAACCAAGGGGATTCTGGCGGTTCCACCCTTTAACCAAGGGGATTCTGGTGGTTCCACCCTTTAACCAAGGGATTCTGGTGGTTCCACCCTTTAAACAAGGGATTCTGGTGGTTTCACCCTTTAACCAAGGGATTCTGGTGGTTCCACCCTTTAACCAAGGGGATTCTGGCGGTTCCACCCTTTAACCAAGGGGATTCTGGCGGTTCCATCCTTTAACCAAGATTCTGGCGGTTCCACCCTTTAACCAAGATTCTGGTGGTTCCACCCTTTAACCAAGGGGATTCTGGTGGTTCCATCCTTTAACCAAAGGGATTCTGGTGGTTCCATCCTTTAACCAAGGGATTCTGGTGGTTCCACCCTTTAACCAAGGGGATTCTGGTGGTTCCACCCTTTAACCAAGGGATCTGGTGGTTTAACTATGCCATTTTATAGCTGAGTGAGGGGACAGGTGGGTGTAGGGGAAGGATGGAATGGGACAGGTGGGTGTAGGGGAGGGGGGAGGGAGAATTAAAGCCCAAGCCTCTTATCAGCAGCACCCCTAACCCCCCCCCCCCCCCCATTCTGCATGGCTGCCCTAGCAACTGCCGCATTAACATAAATATAAATGGAGGGGGAGGGGTGACAGGAAGAGCTTTATATGAGAGGAGATTCCGTGTGATTTATTACCATTCACATCAGACACACTGAACGTGACGAGGGACCGTCACAACATTAAATGGTGTCAGTCTGTCAGACGGCTGCGCCTCATGATAGACAGTTCTCTAACCTATTTACTGTACATAATCCTTTTTGAAGTTGCCTTCCGTTCGTATCTGGGTTGCTGGGGCAACGTGTAACGTTTTTGGACTGACTCACCATGCAGAGGAGAAGTGGAATATTAATACGACTGCATGGAGTCTGTCGGCTGCTGGAAGGTAGGGGAGGATGGGTGGAGAGTAGGGGAGGATGGGTGAAGTAGGGAGGATAGGTGAAAGGGGGAGGATGGGTGGAGAGTAGGGAGGTGGGTGGAGAGTGGGAGGGTGGGTGGGAGAGTAGGGGAGGATGGTGGAGAGTGGGGGAGATAGGGGAGAGTAGGGAGGATGGGTGGAGAGTAGGGGAGGATGGGTGGAGAGTAGGGGAGGATGGGTGGAGAGTAGGGGAGGATGGGTGGAGAGTGGGGGAGGATGGGTGGAGAGTGGGGGGAGGATGGGTGGAGAGTAGGGGAGGATGGGTGGAGAGGGGAGTGGGTGGAGAGTGGGGATGGGTGGAGAGTGGGGGAGGATGGGTGGGTGGGGAGGGTGGGTAGGGGAGGGTGGGTGGAGAGTAGGGATGGGTGGAGAGGGGTGATGGGTGGAGAGTAGGGGAGGATGGTGAGGAGGATGGGTGGAGAGTAGGAGATGGGTAGTGGGGGAGGATGGGTGGAGAGTGGGGGAGGATGGGTGGGGGAGGATGGGTGGGAGAGTGGGGAGGATGGGTGGAGAGTGGGAGAGGATGGGTGGAGAGTGGGGAGGATGGTGGAGAGTAGGGGAGGATGGGTGGAGAGTGGGGAGGATGGGTGGAGTGGGAGGATGGGTGGAGAGTGGGGGAGGATGGGTGGAGCTTATGGGTGGAGAGTGGGGAGGATGGGTGGAGAGGGGAGGATGGGTGGAGAGTGGTGGAGGATGGGTGGAGAGTAGGGGAGGATGGGTGGAGAGTAGGGAGGATGGGTGGAGAGGTGGGGGAGTAGATTGGGGAGGATGGGTGGAGAGTAGGGGAGGATGGGTGGAGAGTAGGTGGGTATGGGAGGGTGGGTGGAGAGTAGGGGAGGAGGGTGGAGGTAGGGGAGGATGGGTGGAGAGTAGGGGAGGATGGGTGGAGAGTGGGGAGGGTGGGTCGGGGGAGGATGGGTGGAGTGGGGGAGGATGGTGGAGAGTGGGGGAGGATGGGTGGAGAGTGGGGGAGGATGGGTGGAGGGAGGATGGGTGGAGAGTGGGGGAGGATGGGTGGAGAGTGGGGAGGATGGGTGGGAGAGTGGGGGAGGATGGGTGGAGAGTGGGGGATGGGTGGAGCTTAGGGGAGGGTGGTGGAGAGAATGGGTGGGAGTAGGGGAGGATGGGTGGAGAGTAGGGGAGGATGGGTGGGGGAGGATGGGTGGAGAGTGGGGGAGGATGGGTGGAGAGTGGGGGGGAGGATGGGTGGGAGAGGAGGATGGGTGGAGAGTGGGGGAGGATGGGTGGAGAGTGGGGAGGATGGGTGGAGAGTGGGGGAGGATGGGTGGAGAGTGGGGGAGGATGGGTGGAGAGTGGGGAGGATGGGTGGAGAGTGGGGGAGGATGGGGAGAGTATGGGAGGATGGGTGGAGAGTAGGGGAGGATGGGTGGAGAGTATGGGAGGATGGGTGGAGAGGGGAGGATGGGTGGAGAGTAGGGGAGGATGGGTGAGCTTAGGGGAGGATGGGTGGGGAGGATGGGTGGAGAGTAGGGGAGGATGGGTGGATGGGGGATGATGGATGGAGAGATGGGTGGAGCTTAGGGGAGGTGGGGGGAGGATGGGAATGGGTGGAGAGTGGGGGAGGATGGGTGGAGAGTGGGGGAGGATGGGTGGAGAGTAGGGGAGGATGGGTGGAGAGTGGGGGAGGATGGGTGGAGAGTGGGGGAGGATGGGTGGAGAGTAGGAGGATGGGTGGCCTTACTATGGGTTCAACCATGCTGGTCATTTATGAACATGGGTGAAGAGTGTTCTGTTAAGGATGGGTGGAGAGGACTGGGTGGACATATGGGGAGGATCGGTGGAGAGTAGGGGAGGATGGGCCCTGGACCGTAGGGGATGGGTGGGTCCCCAGTCCATCTGACTGTGCTGCTCCAGTTTCAACTGTTCTGCCTTATTATTATTTGACCATGCTGGTCATTTATGAACATTTGAACATTTGGCCATGTTCTGTTATAATCTCTACCGGCACAGCCAGAAGAGGACTGGCCACCTCCCACATAGCCCGGTTCCTCTCAGGCTTCTTCCTAGGTTTTGGCCTTTCAGGAGTTTTTCCTAGCCACCGTGCTTTACACCTGCATTGTTTGCTGTTTGGGGTTTTAGGGCTGGGTTTCTGCAATAAGCACTTTGAGATATCAGCTGATGTACGAAGGGCTATATAAGTAAATAAATTTGATTTGATTTGATTTGATGGGTGGAGAGTGGGGGAGGATGGGTGGAGAGTAGGGGAGGATGGGTGGAGAGTAGGGGAGGATGGGTGGAGAGTAGGGGAGGATGGGTGGAGAGTGGGGAGGATGGGTGGAGAGTGGGGAGGATGGGTGGAGAGTGGGGGAGGATGGGTGGAGAGTGGGGGAGGATGGGTGGAGAGTGGGGGAGGATGGGTGGAGAGTAGGGGAGGGTGGGTGGAGAGTAGGGGAGGGTGGGTGGAGAGTAGGGGAGGGTGGGTGGAGAGAATGGGTGGAGAGTAGGGGAGGATGGGTGGAGAGTAGGGGAGGATGGGTGGAGAGTGGGGGAGGATGGGTGGAGAGTGGGGGAGGATGGGTGG
This sequence comes from Oncorhynchus gorbuscha, assembly GCF_021184085.1. Classification (NCBI taxonomy): domain Eukaryota; kingdom Metazoa; phylum Chordata; class Actinopteri; order Salmoniformes; family Salmonidae; genus Oncorhynchus; species Oncorhynchus gorbuscha. The sequence continues at coordinate 118,526,892 of NC_060173.1, read as the reverse complement.
AGAGTGGGGGAGGATGGGTGGAGAGTGGGGGAGGATGGGTGGAGAGTGGGGGAGGATGGGTGGAGAGTGGGGGAGGATGGGTGGAGAGTGGGGGAGGATGGGTGGAGAGTGGGGGAGGATGGGTGGAGAGTAGGGGAGGATGGGTGGAGAGTAGGGGAGGATGGGTGGAGAGTAGGGGAGGATGGGTGGAGAGTATGGGAGGATGGGTGGAGAGTAGGGGAGGGTGGGTGGAGCTTAGGGGAGGGTGGGTGGAGAGTGGGGGAGGATGGGTGGAGAGTAGGGGAGGGTGGGTGGAGAGTAGGGAGGGTGGGTGGAGAGTGGGGGAGGATGGGTGGAGAGTGGGGGAGGATGGGTGGAGAGTGGGGGGAGGATGGGTGGAGAGTGGGGAGGATGGGTGGAGAGTAGGGGAGGATGGGTGGAGAGTGGGGGAGGATGGGTGGAGAGTGGGGGAGGATGGGGTGGAGAGTATGGGAGGATGGGTGGAGAGTAGGGGAGGATGGGTGGAGAGTAGGGGAGGATGGGTGGAGAGTAGGGGAGGGTGGGTGGAGAGTAGGGGAGGGTGGGTGGAGAGTAGGGGAGGGTGGGTGGAGAGTAGGGGAGGGTGGGTGGAGAGTAGGGGAGGGTGGGTGGAGCTTAGGGGAGGGTGGGTGGAGAGGGGGGGAGGGTGGGTGGAGAGTAGGGGAGGGTGGGTGGAGAGTGGGGGAGGGTGGGTGGAGAGTAGGGGAGGGTGGGTGGAGAGTAGGGGAGGATGGGTGGAGAGTAGGGGAGGATGGGTGGAGAGTAGGGGAGGATGGGTGGAGAGTGGGGGAGGATGGGTGGAGAAGTAGGGAGGGATGGGTGGAGAGTGGGGGAGGATGTGTGGAGAGTATGGGAGGATGTGTGGAGAGTATGGGAGGATGAGTGGAGAGTGGGGGAGGATGGGTGGAGAGTAGGGGAGGATGGGTGGAGAGTAGGGGAGGATGGCTGAATGGAGTCTGTCGGCTGCTGTTTCTCAGTCAGGTATCACTGACATGGTGGAGCTCTGAGGCAGGATGCAGCATCACAGGTCTGGTCACGTCCTTCTCTGGATCCAGGAACTGACACTCATAAACCGCTGAGCTACTGAGCTTCTCAGAGACGTTAATTATTAAGATAAAATTAAATCATTAGAACAAAACAACGACCTTGGAGCAAGGGAGGGAACGAGAGACGGAACGAGGGAGGGGACGAGAGAGGGAGAAAGAGACGGTTCTCTAGGCCGAGTGGGGGGGGGGGGCAGCAGGTGCTAGTCCTGCGGCATTTATGGAAATAAATGTCAGAGCCATGCTGACCTGTTGTTTGGAGCAATTACAAAAGACCACCACAGCTTCTCAGACATGACTGAGGTGGAGAGAGTAAGGGAGCGAGGGATGGAGAAAGAGAAGGAGGGAGCAAGGGAGAGAGCGAGGGAGGGAGCAAGAGAGGGAGGGAGACAGGGAGTGAGAGAGCGAGGGAGGGAGGAAGGAAAGAAGGGTGGAAGGGAGCGAGGGAGGGAGCGAGAGTGGGAGGGAGCGAGAGTGGGAGGGAGGGAGTGAGGGAGGGAGCGAGAGGGAGGGAGTGAGGGAGCGAGAGTGGGAGGGAGGGAGCAAGAGGGAGCGAGACAGGGAGTGAGGGAGGAAAGAGATAACGGTGGAAGGGAGCGAGGGAGGGAGCGAGAGTGGGAGGGAGGGAGCGAGAGTGGGAGGGAGGGAGCGAGGGAGGGAGCGAGAGTGGGAGGGAGAGTGGGAGGGAGCGAGGGAGGGAGCGAGAGTGGGAGGGAGGGAGGGAGAGTGGGAGGGAGGGAGAGTGGGTGGGTGGGTGGGTGGGAGGGAGGGAGCGAGAGAGTGAGGGAGCGAGAGTACTGTCTGGAGGAACTAGTCCTGTTCTAGTTACTGTCTGGAGGAACTAGTACTGTCTGGAGGGACTAGTACTGTCTGAAGGGACTAGTACTGGTCTAGATACTGTCTGGAGGAACTAGTACCATCTGGAGGAACTAGTACCATCTGGAGGAACTAGTACAGTCTGGAGGAACTAGTGCTGTTGTATAGTTACAGTCTGGAGGAACTAGTGCTGTTGTATAGTTACAGTCTGGAGGAACTAGTACTGGTATAGGTACAGTCTGGAGGAACTAGTTCTGGTATAGGTACTGTCTGGAGGAACTAGTACTGGTATAGGTACAGTCTGGAGGAACTAGTGCTGTTGTATAGTTACAGTCTGGAGGAACTAGTTCTGGTATAGGTACAGTCTGGAGGAACTAGTGCTGTTGTATAGTTACAGTCTGGAGGAACTAGTACTGTTGTATAGTTACAGTCTGGAGGAACTAGTGCTGTTGTATAGTTACTGTCTGGAGGAACTAGTGCTGTTGTATAGTTACCGTCTGGAGGAACTAGTGCTGTTGTATAGTTACTGTCTGGAGGAACTAGTGCTGTTGTATAGTTACCGTCTGGAGGAACTAGTGCTGTTGTATAGTTACAGTCTGGAGGAACTAGTGCTGTTGTATAGTTACCGTCTGGAGGAACTAGTGCTGTTGTATAGTTACCGTCTGGAGGAACTAGTGCTGTTGTATAGTTACCGTCTGGAGGAACTAGTGCTGTTGTATAGTTACAGTCTGGAGGAACTAGTGCTGTTGTATAGTTACAGTCTGGAGGAACTAGTTCTGGTATAGGTACAGTCTGGAGGAACTAGTGCTGTTGTATAGTTACTGTCTGGAGGAACTAGTGCTGTTGTATAGTTACTGTCTGGAGGAACTAGTGCTGTTGTATAGTTACTGTCTGGAGGAACTAGTGCTGTTGTATAGTTACCGTCTGGAGGAACTAGTGCTGTTGTATAGTTACCGTCTGGAGGAACTAGTGCTGTTGTATAGTTACCGTCTGGAGGAACTAGTGCTGTTGTATAGGTACAGTCTGGAGGAACTAGTTCTGGTATAGGTACAGTCTGGAGGAACTAGTGCTGTTGTATAGTTACTGTCTGGAGGAACTAGTGCTGTTGTATAGTTACTCTCCACAAATAGAAAGGTCCTTTCCACGGTAGCAAGATCTTATTTTTTTTGTTGCAAATTTTCTATTAAAATGTATTGGAGTGAGATAATTTACTTGTTATTTATTTATCATAATTTGGTTTTAATCCAGAGAATTTAGAAAAAGTATCTAGATCCTCTATGAGGCTGTGCAGGGATGCAAATTGTGGATTTAAAAGAAAAAGTGAATTATCAGCATACAGCGCCTATGTTTTTAAGCCCTGTATTCTAATGCCTTGATACATCTGTTTGATCTGATTTTAATAGCTAACATTTTAAAATCCATAATAAATAGATATGCCGATAGTGGACAACCTTGTTTTAATCCTCTTGACAATTTAATACCTTCTGAGAAGTAACCACTATTTACTGTTGACGGCACTGTAAATGTTGACCTAAGTTTGTTAGATCAGTAAAAATATTGCAATATTATATTTTGTTCATATCTGACCCTTGACCTGTTACATGTCAACTTTGACCATAGTCTACTGTAATAATAATAATATAGATATATAAATGAGTGATCCCATTTGGAGATTGTGGTGGGGCCAGACTGTTTGGCATGTCAATGACCATACAGCAGGAGCCGCTATAGAGCCAGGACTGATCTGGAACCATGAGTCGGATATAGAGCACGGACTGATCTGGAACCAGGAGTCGGATATAGAGCCAGGACTGATCTGGAACCAGGAGTCAGATATAGAGCACAGGCTGATCTGGAACCAGGAGTCAGATATAGAGCACAGACTGATCTGGAACCAGGAGTCAGATATAGAGCACAGACTGACCTGGAACCAGGAGTCGGATATAGAGCCAGGACTGACCTGGAACCAGGAGGCGGATATAGAGCACAAACTGACCTGGAACCAGGAGTCGGATATAGAGCCAGGACTGACTTGGAACCAGGAGGCGGATATAGAGCCAGGACTGACCTGGAACCAGGAGGCGGATATAGAGCCAGGACTGATCTGGAGTCAGGAGGCGGATATAGAGCCAGGACTGACCTGGAACCAGGATGCAGATATAGAGCCAGGACTGATCTGGAGTCAGGAGGCGGATATAGAGCCAGGACTGATCTGGAGTCAGGAGGCGGATATAGAGCACGGACTGACCTGGAGTCAGGCTATGCTTCTGTTCTGACACCTTACCTGAAACACGTTAACTGTGACCCTACGTAAACTCTATAGTCCTATTAGTCCAACTGACTTAACTCCAAATCATCATATACATCTTCATATCCTGGTTCTCTGTTTCCATATGTTCTACACCTCCATATCCTGGTTCTCTGTTTCCGTGTGTTCTACATCTCCATATCATGGTTCTCTGTTTCCATGTGTTCTACATCTCCATATCCTGGTTCTCTGTTTCCATGTGTTCTACATCTCCATATCCTGGTTCTCTGTTTCCGTGTGTTCTACAACTCCAGATCCTGGTTCTCTGTTTCCGTGTGTTCTACATCTCCAGATCCTGGTTCTCTGTTTCCATGTGTTCTACATCTCCATATCCTGGTTCTCTGTTTCCGTGTGTTCTACATCTCCATATCTCCAGTCCAGACAGACATGTTGACTTGGTTTGGGAGGATGGGTCAGTCCAGACAGACTTGTTGACTTGGTTTGGGAGGCTGGGTCA
>NC_060173.1:118486955-118522150 GCF_021184085.1 Oncorhynchus gorbuscha | reverse complement strand
CCCTGCATTCAGTACATGACCACTGTACTGTCTCTACATTCAGTACATGACCACTCCACTGTCCCTGCATTCAGTACATGACCACTGTACTGTCTCTACATTCAGTACATGACCACTGTGCTGTCTCTACGTCAGTGCATGACCACTGTACTGTCTCTACATTCAGTACATGACCACTGTACTGTCTCTACATTCAGTACATGACCACTCCACTGTCCTGACCACCGTACTGTCTCTACATTCAGTACATGACCACTCCACTGTCCCTGTCTACATTCAGTACATGACCACTGTACTGTCTCTACATTCAGTACATGACCACTACTGTCCCTACATTCAGTACATGACCACTCCACTGTCCCTGCATTCAGTACATGACCACTGTACTGTCTCTACATTCAGTACATGACCACTCCACCACTGTGACCACTGTCTGTCTACATTCAGTACATGACCACTGTACTGTCTCTACATTCAGTACATGACCACTGTACTGTCTCTACATTCAGTACATGACCACTCCACTGTCCCTGCATTCAGTACATGACCACTCCACTGTCCCTGCATTCAGTACATGACCACTCCACTGTCCCTGCATTCAGTACATGACCACTCCACTGTCCCTGCATTCAGTACATGACCACTGTACTGTCTCTACATTCAGTACATGACCACTGTACTGTCTCTACATTCAGTACATGACCACTGTACTGTCTCTACATTCAGTATATGACCACTGTACTGTCTCTACATTCAGTATATGACCACTGTACTGTCTCTACATTCAGTACATGACCACTGTACTGTCCCTGCATTCAGTACATGACCACTCCACTGTCCCTGCATTCAGTACATGACCACTGTACTGTCTCTACATTCAGTACATGACCACTGTACTGTCCCTGGATTCAGTACATGACCACTGTACTGTCTCTACATTCAGTACATGACCACTCCACTGTCCCTGCATTCAGTACATTACCACTGTACTGTCTCTACATTCAGTACATGACCACTGTACTGTCTCTACATTCAGTACATGACCACTGTACTGTCTCTACATTCAGTACATGACCACTCCACTGTCCCTGCATTCAGTACATGACCACTGTACTGTCTCTACATTCAGTACATGACCACACTGTCTCACATTCAGTACATGACCCTGTCTCTACATTCAGTACATGACCACTCCACTGTCCCTGCATTCAGTACATGACCACTGTACTGTCTCTACATTCAGTACATGACCACTGTCCCTGCATTCAGTACTGACCACTCCATTCAGTACATGACCACTGTACTGTCTCTACATTCAGTACATGACCACTCCACTGTCTGTCTCTGCATTCAGTACATGACCACTCCACTGTCCCTGCATTCAGTACATGACCACTCCACTGTCCCTGCATTCAGTACATGACCACTCCACTGTCCCTGCATTCAGTACATGACCACTCCACTGTCCCTGCATTCAGTACATGACCACTGTACTGTCTCTACATTCAGTACATGACCACTGTACTGTCTCTACATTCAGTACATGACCACTGTACTGTCTCTACATTCAGTACATGACCACTGTACTGTCTCTGCATTCAGTACATGACCACTCCACTGTCCCTGCATTCAGTACATGACCACTCCACTGTCCCTGCATTCAGTACATGACCACTCCACTGTCCCTGCATTCAGTACATGACCACTGTACTGTCTCTACATTCAGTACATGACCACTGTACTGTCTCTACATTCAGCACATGACCACTCCACTGTCCCTGCATTCAGTATATGACCACTCCACTGTCCCTGCATTCAGTACATGACCACTGTACTGTCTCTACATTCAGTACATGACCACTCCACTGTCCCTGCATTCAGTATATGACCACTGTACTGTCCCTGCATTGTTTTACATTTTTACTTATAGCCTAAAGTAACAAACTAATGAAAATTATATGGGGTGGTTACTTTGAAGAATCTAATCTAAAATATATTTGTTTAACACTTTTTTGGTTACTACATGATTCCATATGTATTATTTCATAGTTGTGATGTCTTCGCTATTATTCTACAAAACCTTTTATCCACAAAAAGTAAAATTTGAAGGAAACATCTCTCGTGGGAAAATCTGCATATTTTATTAAATGGAAACATCTCCTTTCCACTGCAGTGATCACACACTCTCCACACCTGTACCACACCTGTACCACACTCTCCACACCTGTACCACACCTGTACCACACTCTCCACACCTGTACCACACTCTCCACATCTGTACCACACCTGTACCACACTCTCCACACCTGTACCACACCTGTACCACACTCTCCACACCTGTACCACACATGTACCACACCTGTACCACACCTGTACCACACTCTCCACACCTGTACCACACTCTCCACACCTGTACCACACCTGTACCACACCTGTACCACACCTGTACCACACTCTCCACACCTGTACCACACTCTCCACACCTGTACCACACTCTCCACACCTGTACCACACTCGTACCACACTCTCCACACCTGTACCACACTCTCCACACCTGTACCACACTCTCCACACCTCTACCACACTCTCCACACCTCTACCACACTCTCCACACCTCTACCACACTCTCCACACCTCTACCACACTCTCCACACCTCTACCACACTCTCCACACCTCTACCACACTCTCCACACCTCTACCACACTCTCCACACCTGTACCACACTCTCCACACCTGTACCACACCTGTACCACACTCTCCACACCTGTACCACACTCTCCACACCTGTACCACACTCTCCACACCTGTACCACACTCTCCACACCTGTACCACACTCTCCACACCTGTACCACGCCTGTACCACACCTGTACCACGCCTGTACCACACCTGTACCACGCCTGTACCACACTCTCCACGCCTGTACCACACTCTCCACGCCTGTGCCACACTCTCCACGCCTGTGCCACACTCTCCACGCCTGTGCCACACTCTCCACGCCTGTGCCACACTCTCCACGCCTGTGCCACACTCTCCACGCCTGTGCCACACTCTCCACGCCTGTGCCACACTCTCCACGCCTGTGCCACACTCTCCACGCCTGTGCCACACTCTCCACGCCTGTGCCACACTCTCCACACCTGTGCCACACTCTCCACACCTGTGCCACACTCTCCACACCTGTGCCACACTCTCCACACCAGTGCCACACTCTCCACACCTGTACCACACTCTCCACACCTGTGCCACACTCTCCACACCTGTGCCACACTCTCCACACCTGTGCCACACTCTCCACACCTGTACCACACTCTCCACACCTGTACCACACTCTCCACAACTGTACCACACTCTCCACACCTGTACCACACCTGTACCACACTCTCCACACCTGTACCACACTCTCCACACCTGTACCACACTCTCCACACCTGTACCACACTCTCCACACCTGTACCACACCTGTACCACACCTGTACCACACCTGTACCACACTCTCCACACCTGTACCACACTCTCCACACCTGTACCACACTCTCCACACCTGTACCACACTCTCCACACCTGTACCACACTCTCCACACCTGTACCCCACACTCCACACCTGTACCACACTCCACACCTGTACCACACTCTCCACACCTGTACCACACTCTCACACCTGTACCACACTCTCCACACCTGTACCACACTCTCCACACCTGTACCACACTCTCCACACCTGCACCACACTCTCCACACCTGCACCACACTCTCCACACCTGCACCACACTCTCCACACCTGCACCACACTCTCCACACCTGCACCACACTCTCCACACCTGTACCACACTCTCCACACCTGTACCACACTCCACACCTGTACCACACTCTCCACACCTGTACCACACTCTCCACACCTGCACCACACTCTCCACACCTGCACCACACTCTCCACACCTGCACCACACTCTCCACACCTGTACCACACTCTCCACACCTGCACCACACTCTCCACACCTGTACCACACTCTCCACACCTGTACCACACTCTCCACACCTCTACCACACTCTCCACATCTGTACCACACTCTCCACACCTGTACCACACTCTCCACACCTGTACCACACTCTCCACACCTGTACCACACTCTCCACACCTGTACCACACTCTCCACACCTGTACCACACTCTCCACACCTGTACCACACTCTCCACACCTGTACCACACTCTCCCACACCTGTACCACACTCTCCACACCTGTACCACACTTGTACCACACCTGTACCACACTTGTACCACACCTGTACCACACCTGTACCACACCTGTACCACACCTGTACCACACTCTCCACACCTGTACCACACGGCTCTGGGAGATGGAGCTGTACCATGTTAATCCCCAAAGGGAAATGACTTCATCTAACAGCCCACATGTTGTCAAGCTACTTCATAACCCTATACCACTAGTATAGTTAAAGTAGCTTCATTTCTGTCATGGTCCTTCGAGCCGTAAAGCAGTGAGGTTAACCTGTAAATGTATCACTAGATAGAAAAGCAGTGAGGTAAACCAGTACTTAGTTATTTAGTGTGTATGGATTAGATTTAGGGTGTGTGCAGCCTACCTCGGTGTTGCCAGGGGGGCCCTGATTGGGTCCCTGTTGTGTAGGAGTGGCCCCGTCCTGTTCCGAGGGCCTATCCAGAGAATCCATGCTGCTGGCCGAAGCAGAGTTCACCGACGACCGAGACGAGAGGGAGAAAGACCGGACCTCGTGTTCGCTGACCGTCCCCACTGAGCCTGTCCGGCGGTGTGTGTGATGGTGGGAGGCGGGCCTCCGCATGGTGGAGTAGGTGGAGCTGGAAGAGGCGCTGGCCAGGGAGTGGGAGCTCTGTCTAGCAGCCTCGTCCATACTGAGACGCCTGCTCCAGCTGGGCCGTGATATCATCCAGGGACAGGTTGGAAGCCATGGGGCGCCCGTGGCGAGCTGCCACCGTAGAGGCCGGTGAGGCCCGGGTACTGGAGGAGGTACTGTCCCCACTGCTGGAGGTGCCTCCTCCACTCCCTCCAGCTCCACCGTGCCCCTTGCTGCTGTGCCCGGCGGTGGGTTTTTGGCGGAGCTTGGCGTTTGGCTTGCCGGTGATGGTCAGCTCCTGCTCTATGGAACACAGGTCTGCCATCAGGGAATCCAGGTCGACACCGTCTCCACCCTGGTTTAGAGCCTCTGGAAGAAGAGGAAACATCCACATCAACACAGTCATTGGTCTTGTTCAGCTACTGATTTTCACTAATGATTTTGCCTAGCATACAAAGGGAGAACAAAATAGAACCAGGAATGGACCCCTAGGGGACCACAGCTGATGTCATCACTGATGCACACACACACACACACACACACACACACACACACACACACACACACACACACACACACACACACACACACACACACACACACACACACACACACACACACACACACACACACCGTGTGTGCACATACAATACCAGTCAAAAGTTTGGACACACCTACTCATTCAAGGGTTTCTTTATTTTGACTCTTTTCTACATTGTAGAATAATAATAATAATATCAAAAACTATGAAGTAATACCAACAGAAAAAAGTGTTAAACAAATCAAAATATCTCTTTTATATTTTGAGATTCTTCAAAAGTAGCCAATCATGTCGTAACCAAAAAAGTGTTAAACAAATATATTTTAGATTAGATTCTTCAAATAGCCACCCTTTGCCTTGATGACAGCTTTGCACACTTTTGGCATTCTCTCAACCAGCTTCATGAGGAATGCTTTTCCAACAGTCCTCAAGGAGATCCCACATATGCTGAGCACCCGACCTCAAACCAACTCATCTCAGTTGGTTTGAGGTCGGGTGGAGATTGTGGAGGCCAGGTCATCTGATGCAGTACTCCATCACTCTCCTTCTTGGCAGTACTCCATCACTCTCCTTCTTGGCAGTACTCCATCACTCTCCTTGGTCAAATAGCCCTTACACAGCCTGACGGTGTGTTGAGTCCTTGTCCTGTTGAAAAACAAATGAAAGTCCCACTAAGCGCAAACCAGATGGAATGGCGTATCGCTGCAGAATGCTGTGGTAGCCATGCTGATTCCATGTCACCAACACACCTCCTCCTCCATGCTTCATGGTGGGAACCACACATGCGGAGATCACCCGTTTACCTACTCTGTGTCTCACAAAGACACGGCGGTTGGAACCAAAAATCTCAAATGTGGACTCATCAGACCAAAGGACAGATTGCCACCGGTCTAATGTCCATTGCTCGTGTTTCTTGGCCCAAGCAAGTCTCTTCTTATTATTGGTGTCCTTTAGTAGTGGTTTCTCTGCAGCAATTCAACCATGAAGGCCTGATTCAAGCAGACAGTTGATGTTGAGATGTCTGTTACTTGAACTCTGTGGCTCATTTATTTGGGCTGCAATCTGAGGCTAGTAACTCTAATGAATTTATCCTCTGCAGCAGAGGTAACTCTGGGTCTCTCTTTCCTGTGGCGGTCCTCATGAGAGACAGGTAACTCTAATGATCTTATCCTCTGCAGCAGAGGTAACTCTGGGTCTCTCTTTCCTGTGGCGGTCCTCATGAGACACAGGTAACTCTAATGAACTTGTCCTCTGCAGCAGAGGTAACTCTGGGTCTTCCATTCCTGTGGCGGTCCTCATGAGAGCCAGTTTCATCATAGCGCTTGATGGTTTCTGCGACTGCACTTGAAGAAACTTTAAAAGTTCTTGAAATGTTCTTGAAATGTTCCGTATTGACTGACCTTCATGTCTTAAAGTAATGGAAGGTCGTTTCTCTTTGATTATCTGAAATGTTCTTGCCATAATATGGACTTGGTCTATTACCAAATAGGTCTGTCTTCTGTATACCATCCCTACCTTGTCACAACACAACTGGCTCAAACGCGTTGAGGAAAGAAATTCCACAAATGAACTTAAGGCACACCTGTTAATTGAAATGCATTCCAGGTGACTACCTCATGGAGCTGGTTGAGAGAATGCCAAGAGTGTGCAAAGCGGTCATCAAGGTAAAGGGTGGCTACTTTGAGGAATCTAATCTAAAATATATTTGTTTAACACTTTTTTGGTTACGACATGATTCCATAGTTTTGATGTCTTCACTATTATTCTACAATGCAGACAATAGTAAAAATTAAATTAAAACCCTTGAAATGAGTAGGTGTTCTAAAACTGTATGTATGTATGTATGTATGTATGTATGTATGTATGTATGTATGTGTGTGTGTGTGTGTGTGTGTGTGTGTACACACACAGTGATTTCAGAAAGTATTCACACCCCTTGACGTTTTCCACATTTTGTTGTGAATTAAAAATAGATCAAATTGAGATTGTGTGTCACTGGGCCGACACACAACACATCATAATGTCAAAGTGAAATTATATTTTTAGACATTTTTTACAAATGCATTAAAAATGAAAAGCTGAAATGTCTAAATACTCAACTACTTTGCTTTGGAATGCATAAAGTACACATTTGCTTAACAATTCACATAATAAGTGGCATCTGCAATAAGTGTTTAACATGATTTCTGAATGACTTACCTTATCGCTTTACCCCACAATTATCTGTGTGTTCTCTCCGTCAAGCAGTGAATTTCAAACACAGATTCATCCACTAAGAACAAGGAGGTTTTTTTAATGCCTCGCAAAAGGAACTTCTTGGTTAAAAAATAAATTGACATTGAATATATATCTTAGAGCAAGGTGAAGTAATAAAGAAAAATTATAATAAATAAAAAATATTCAAAAATATGCCTCGTGATTACAAAAAAAAGGTGAAGTTATTAATTACAAGTTGGATTGTATATCAATAAATCCAGTCAAAATCTAGTCAGTCCAAAGATACAGGCGTCCTTCCTAACTCAGTTGCCAGAGAGGATGGAAACCACTCAGGGATTTCAGCATGAGGCCAATGGTGACTTTAAAACAGTTAGAGTTTAATGGCTGCGATGGGAGAAAACTGAGGATGGATCAACAACACTGTAGTTACTCCACAATACCAACCTAATGACAGAGTGAAAAGGAAGCCTGCACAAAATAAAACAATATTCAAAAATATGCCTCATAATTACAAAAAGGCACTAATGTAAAACTGCAAAAAATGAGGCAAAAGAATTCACTTTGTGTCCTGAATACAAAGTGTTATGTTTGGGGCAAATCCAACAACACATCACTAATTATAACTCTTCATATCTTCAAGCATGGTGGTGGCTGCACCAAGTTATGGGTATGCTTGTCAGCAGCAAGGACTAGGGAGCTTTTTTAGGATAAAAAGCAACAGAATAGAGTTATGCACAGGCAAGATCCTGGAGGAAAACCTGGTTCAGTCTGCTTTCCAACAGACACATTCGCCATACAGCAGGACAATAACCGGTCCTGTCCTAATAATAACACACAGGTTGCTTACCAAGACAACGTACAATGTTCCTGAGTGACCTAGTTACAGTTGACTTCATATCGGCTTGAAAAATCTATGGCAAGGTGAGAAAATAGGCTGTCTAGCAATGATCGACAATCAACTTGACAGAGCTTGAAGAAGTTTAATTTTCAATAAATTAGCAAAAATTTCAAACATGTTTTCACATTGTAATACATTTTGAATCTGTAACACAATATAACATGTGGAATATGTCAAGGGATACTTTCAGAAGGCTCTGTGTGTGTGTGTGTGTGTGTGTGTGTGTGTGTGTGTGTGTGTGTGTGTGTGTGTGTGTGTGTGTGTGTGTGTGTGTGTGTGTGTGTGTGTGTGTGTGTGTGTGTGTGTGTGTGTGTGTGTGTGTGTGTGTGTGTGTGTGTGTGTGTGTACATATATATATATAAAACTTGTATTTACCGTTGATGTTGTACATGGAGAAGCGGTTGCAGAAGTTAGCCATGTTGGTCTCCTGTCTCAGAGGGGCTTTCTGAGGGGCCTTCTTTACAGTCTCTGTGAAGCCATCATCCAGACTCTGTACAGGGGACAGAGGAATCGTGAATGGACGTCTTCTCTACGAGCTCACTGACATCTGCCAATGTTTATCAATTTCACATTAATTCAGGATTAAAGTTACGGTTAATGCCCATATTTCCCCGGTAATCTAGAATGTTTGGTTACGGTAATTTCTGTTAAATATGTCAAATATTACATTCATTTACTGGTTATCGTGGTTCGGGTTGCAAAGCTACAGGTAATTTACCAAAGTTACCTGAATCTTCAGTAATTCAGGTAATTAACAGAAAATCTATGTTTATCTATCATAACTTTGGTAATTTATACTTGAATAACTTAATGTTGTATTATTATACAGTAGGGCAAAAAAGTATTTAGTCAGCCACCAATTGTGCAAGTTCTCCCACTTAAAAAGATGAGAGAGGCCTGTAATTTTCATCATAGGTACACAGACAAAACGAGAAAAGAAATCCAGAAAAATCACATTGTAGGATTTTTTATTTATTTATTTACAAATTATGGTGGTATATAATGGTGACCTGGTGGTATATATAATGGTGACCTGGTGGTATATATAATGGTCACCTGGTGGTATATATAATGGTGACCTGGTGGTATATATAATGGTGACCTGGTGGTATATATAATGGTGACCTGGTGGTATATATAATGGTGACCTGGTGGTATATATAATGGTGACCTGGTGGTATATATAATGGTCACCTGGTGGTATATATAATGGTGACCTGGTGGTATATATAATGGTGACCTGGTGGTATATATAATGGTGACCTGGTGGTATATATAATGGTGACCTGGTGGTATATATAATGGTGACCTGGTGGCATATATAATGGTGACCTGGTGGCATATATAATGGTGACCTGGTGGCATATATAATGGTGACCTGGTGGCATATATAATGGTGACCTGGTGGTATATATAATGGTGACCTGGTGGTATATATAATGGTGACCTGGTGGTATATATAATGGTGACCTGGTGGTATATATAATGGTGACCTGGTGGTATATATAATGGTGACCTGGTGGTATATATATAATGGTGACCTGGTGGTATATATAATGGTGACCTGGTGGTATATATAATGGTCACCTGGTGGTATATATAATGGTCACCTGGTGGTATATATAATGGTCACCTGGTGGTATATATAATGGTGACCTGGTGGTATATATAATGGTCACCTGGTGGTATATATAATGGTGACCTGTTGGTATATATAATGGTGACCTGTTGGTATATATAATGGTGACCTGGTGGTATATATAATGGTGACCTGGTGGTATATATAATGGTGACCTGGTGGTATATATAATGGTGACCTGGTGGTATATATAATGGTCACCTGTTGGTATATATAATGGTGACCTGGTGGTATATATAATGGTGACCTGGTGGTATATATAATGGTGACCTGGTGGTATATATAATGGTGACCTGGTGGTATATATAATGGTGACCTGGTGGTATATATAATGGTGACCTGGTGGTATATATAATGGTCACCTGTTGGTATATATAATGGTGACCTGGTGGTATATATAATGGTGACCTGGTGGTATATATAATGGTGACCTGGTGGTATATATAATGGCGACCTGGTGGTATATATAATGGTCACCTGGTGGTATATATAATGGTGACCTGGTGGTATATATAATGGTGACCTGGTGGTTTATATAATGGTGACCTGGTGGTATATATAATGGTCACCTGGTGGTATATATAATGGTGACCTGTTGGTATATATAATGGTGACCTGGTGGTATATATAATGGTGACCTGGTGGTATATATAATGGTGACCTGGTGGCATATATAATGGTGACCTGGTGGCATATATAATGGTGATCTGGTGGTATATATATATATAATGGTGACCTGGTGGTATATATAATGGTGACCTGGTGGTATATATAATGGTGACCTGGTGGTATATATAATGGTCACCAGGTGGTATATATAATGGTGACCTGGTGGTATATATAATGGTGACCTGGTGGTATATATAATGGTGACCTGGTGGCATATATAATGGTCACCTGGTGGTATATATAATGGTGACCTGGTGGTATATATAATGGTGACCTGGTGGTATATATAATGGTGACCTGTTGGTATATATAATGGTGACCTGGTGGTATATATATATAATGGTGACCTGGTGGTATATATAATGGTGACCTGGTGGTATATATAATGGTGACCTGTTGGTATATATTTACATTTACATTTACATTTAAGTCATTTAGCAGACGCTCTTATATAATGGTGACCTGGTGGTATATATATATAATGGTGACCTGGTGGTATATATATAATGGTGACCTGGTGGTATATATAATGGTGACCTGGTGGTATATATAATGGTCACCTGGTGGTATATATAATGGTGACCTGGTGGTATATATAATGGTGACCTGGTGGTATATATAATGGTGACCTGGTGGTATATATAATGGTGACCTGGTGGTATATATAATGGTGACTTGGAATAATACAAACACAATATAAATCAGGTTAGTAAATACAGAATAAAGGTCATACATAACCAACCAAATGTATTTTGGAAGTTACCTGTTAGGGTTAGTTACCTGTTAGGGTTAGTTACCTGTTAGGGTTAGTTACCTGTTAGGGTTAGTTACCTGTTAGGGTTAGTTACCTGTTAGGGTTAGTTACCTGTTAGGGTTAGTTACCTGTTAGGGTTAGTTACCTGTTAGGGTTAGTTACCTGTTAGGGTTAGTTACCTGTTAGGGTTAGTTACCTGTTAGGGTTAGTTACCTGTTAGGGTTAGTTACCTGTTAGGGATAGTTACCTGTTAGGGATAGTTACCTGTTAGGGTTAGTTACCTGTTAGGGATAGTTACCTGTTAGGGATAGTTACCTGTTAGGGTTAGTTACCTGTTAGGGTTAGTTACCTGTTAGGGATAGTTACCTGTTAGGGATAGTTACCTGTTAGGGTTAGTTACCTGTTAGGGTTAGTTACCTGTTAGGGTTAGTTACCTGTTAGGGTTAGTTACCTGTTAGGGTTAGTTACCTGTTAGGGTTAGTTACCTGTGTGAGTTTATCCAGCTCTCCCAGCCAGGGATAGGGTTAGTTACCTGTTAGGGTTAGTTACCTGTTAGGGTTAGTTACCTGTGTGAGTTTATCCAGCTCTCCCAGCCAGGGTTAGTTACCTGTTAGGGTTAGTTACCTGTGTGAGTTTATCCAGCTCTCCCAGCCAGGGTTAGTTACCTGTTAGGGTTAGTTACCTGTGTGAGTTTATCCAGCTCTCCCAGCCAGGGTTAGTTACCTGTGTGAGTTTATCCAGCTCTCCCAGCCAGGGATAGGGTTAGTTACCTGTGTGAGTTTATCCAGCTCTCCCAGCCAGGGATAGGGTTAGTTACCTGTGTGAGTTTATCCAGCTCTCCCAGCCAGGGTTAGTTACCTGTGTGAGTTTATCCAGCTCTCCCAGCCAGGGTTAGTTACCTGTGTGAGTTTATCCAGCTCTCCCAGCCAGGGTTAGTTACCTGTGTGAGTTTATCCAGCTCTCCCAGCCAGGGATAGGGTTAGTTACCTGTTAGGGTTAGTTACCTGTGTGAGTTTATCCAGCTCTCCCAGCCAGGGATAGGGTTAGTTACCTGTGTGAGTTTATCCAGCTCTCCCAGCCAGGGATAGGGTTAGTTACCTGTTAGGGTTAGTTACCTGTTAGGGTTAGTTACCTGTGTGAGTTTATCCAGCTCTCCCAGCCAGGGTTAGTTACCTGTGTGAGTTTATCCAGCTCTCCCAGCCAGGGTTAGTTACCTGTGTGAGTTTATCCAGCTCTCCCAGCCAGGGTTAGTTACCTGTGTGAGTTTATCCAGCTCTCCCAGCCAGGGATAGGGTTAGTTACCTGTTAGGGTTAGTTACCTGTTAGGGTTAGTTACCTGTGTGAGTTTATCCAGCTCTCCCAGCCAGGCTCCAAACATCTGGTCTAGATCTTGATCTTCTTTGTCACTGTCCTCCTCTCCTCCTCCCTCTGTATGGTCCAGCTCCTCGTCTGACAGCTGCTCCATCTGAAACACACACACGGTAATGTTAGTTGTATTTTAGCATGTGGCGGAGTGCTTAGTGGCTGGGACATTGGGAGTTCTGGGTAGATGGATATAAAGGAAGCTATTAAGGCCACACGGCATCGCATGTCAGTCCCGTTCATTCAGCTCCAACAGGCACAGCGTGGAACCCTACATTTCCATGGTAACCTCGGATTCCAGTCACACCTAGCTACCGACTCCACCCCGGTGTGTCGAAACCTTCTCAAAGCACCTTCATCATGCATCTCAATCTAGACTAGTTGTTATCCTTGTCGTCAACCCCTGCCGTGGGTCCTTGGCTACATCTTTTGCAGTATGCTGTATGGGATTGTTTGTCATTAAAGTGATGACAGCGTCACAATAGAACAGATTTGGATTGTAATGTGTGTCTTAGGAACATTCTGATGTTTTACAGCCCTCTGGTGGTCAGTTCCCTAATCTCACGCCTTCTCCACATCTCTGGGTGTGTGTGTGTGTATGTGTGTGTGTGTGTGTGTGTGTGTGTGTGTGTGTGTGTGTGTGTGTGTGTGTGTGTGTGTGTGTGTGTGTGTCAGTTTGTTTAGTCAGTGTGTGTGTGTGTGTGTGTGTGTGTGTGTGTGTGTGTGTGTGTGTGTGTGTGTGTGTGTGTGTGTGTGTGTGTGTGTGTGTGTGAGCTCGTTTAGTCAGTGTTCCCGTCTCATAGCTTTCTAGCTCCCTCTATGGAAGTATAATCTCTGCCCTGACAAACAATCCTCTCATATAAATATTGGAGACCTCTGCTCCAGATCTTAAATCCTCTTAAAATGATTTTCTCTTTTTGTTATGGATAATTTCCCTCCCCTAGTTGGGTCTGAGGTCTTGTGATGTGTCAGTGTCAGGCTGTGTGGCCCACTGAGGCAGTAGGAGACCCCTACAGTAGCACTTTAATCCTACTATGACCTGGGCCGGCGTCACCCCCTGACCCCTCCTGTCTCAGCCTCCAGTATTTATGCTGCAGTAGTTTATGTGTCGGGGGGCTAGGGTCAGTTTGTTATATCTGGAGTACTTCTCCTGTCCTATTCGGTGTCCTGTGTGAATCTAAGTGTGCGTTCTCTAATTCTCTCCTCTCTTTCCTTCTCTCTCTCGGAGGACCTGAGCCCTAGGACAATGCCTCAGGACTACCTGACATGATGACTCCTTGCTGTCCCCAGTCCACCTGGCCGTGCTGCTGCTCCAGTTTCAACTGTTCTGCCTTATTATTATTCGTCCATGCTGGTCATTTATGAACATTTGAACATCTTGGCCATGTTCTGTTATAATCTCCACCCGGCACAGCCAGAAGAGGACTGGCCACCCCACATAGCCTGGTTCCTCTCTAGGTTTCTTCCTAGATTTTGGCCTTTCTAGGGAGTTTTCTCTAGCCACTGTGCTTCTACACCTGCATAGTTTGCTGTTTGGGGTTTTAGGCTGGGTTTCTGTACAGCACTTTGAGATATCAGCTGATGTACGAAGGGCTATATAAATACATTTGATTTGATTTGATACAGGGTCAGTAGCTATATACAGGGTCAGTAGCTATATACAGGGTCAGTAGCTATATACAGGGTCAGTAGTTATATACAGGGCCAGTAGTTATATACAGGGTCAGTTCTAGGGTCAGTAGTTATATACAGGGTCAGTAACTATATACAGGGTCAGTAGTTATATACAGGGTCAGTACTGGTGCTGTTAGATGAGGACAACAGGGGATTAAATGGTGCTGTGCTGTGAGGACATCAGGGGATTAAATGGTGCTGTTAGATGAGGACAACAGGGATTAAATGGTGCTGTTAGATGAGGACAACAGGGATTAAATGGTGCTGTTAGATGAGGACAATAGGGATTAAATGGTGCTTGTGCTGTGAGATGAGGACAACAGGGATTAAATGGTGCTGTGAGATTAGAACATCAACCACGCCTCTTCAGCTGACTCTACTTTGGTGAGTTGTGGGCAGGGCAGGGCAGGGCAGGGCAGGGCAGGGCAGGGCAGGGCAGGGCAGGGCAGGGCAGGGCAGGGCAGGGCAGGGCAGGGCAGGGCAGGGCAGGGCAGGGCAGGGCATCCCCCCCCCCAAGAGAGATTTTTAGCGCTCAGCGCTCTACTAAAATACTAAAATATATTTGGAATCTTCTCTCCACTCCTCCCAAACTCAAAACAAATGTTCTTCATTCTCTCCTGGTTTATTCCTGGACAGCTGAGTTCCTCCCATAGGCCTATAAAGACATATAATAACGGCTTGTCTCCTCCCTAGAGAGAGAGCGAGAGAGAGTGAAAACGCACCCAGACAGCGATTAGAGGCTCCAAACTGCGCTACAATTAGCTCCCTGTGGTTAGCAGGCCTGTCATTTGGGTTGAGGACAGCAGGAAGATGAGACTAAGAGGGGGTTGGGCTAAGGCGGCCACTGCCTGTCCTTGCTCCTACTCCCTCTCATTCTCCTCCCTCTCTAGGAGAGAGTGGTACACAGCATGTTGGGCTATGAGAGGCCCTAATACCACTGTCTGAACCACAGAGAAAATAGATGGAGAGAGAGAAAAGACAGGGAGGATACAGGGAGGATACAGAGAAAAGACAGGGAGGATACAGAGATAGACAGGGAGGATACAGAGATAGACAGGGAGGATACAGAGAAAGACAGGGAGGATACAGAGAAAGACAGGGAGGATACAGAGAGGATACAGAGAAAGACAGGGAGGATACAGAGATAGATAGGGAGGATACAGAGACAGACAGGGAGGATACAGAGGAAGACAGGGAGGATACAGAGGAAGACAGGGAGGATACAGAGGAAGACAGGGAGGATACAGAGGAAGACAGGGAGGATACAGAGAAAAGACAGGGAGGATACAGAGATAGACAGGGAGGATACAGAGAGGATACAGAGAAAGACAGGGAGGATACAGAGATAGATAGGGAGGATACAGAGACAGACAGGGAGGATACAGAGGAAGACAGGGAGGATACAGAGGAAGACAGGGAGGATACAGAGGAAGACAGGGAGGATACAGAGGAAGACAGGGAGGATACAGAGAAAAGACAGGGAGGATACAGAGATAGACAGGGAGGATACAGAGGAAGACAGGGAGGATACAGAGGAAGACAGGGAGGATACAGAGAAAAGACAGGGAGGATACAGAGAAGACAGGGAGGATACAGAGAAAGACAGGGAGGATACAGAGAAAAGGACAGGGAGGATGTAAAGACAGGCAGGATACAGAGAAGACAGGGAGGATACAGAGAAAAGACAGGGGGGATACAGAGAAAAGGACAGGGAGGATGTAAAGACAGGCAGGATACAGAGAAGACAGGGGGGATACAGAGAAAAGACAGGGGGGATACAGAGATAGACAGTGGGGATACAGAGATAGACAGGGAGGATGTAAAGACAGGCAGGATACAGAGAAGACAGGGAGGATACAGAGAAAAGACAGGGAGGATACAGAGAAAAGGACAGGGAGGATGTAAAGACAGGCAGGATACAGAGAAGACAGGGAGGATACAGAGAAAGACAGGGAGGATACAGAGAAAGACAGGGAGGATACAGAGATAGACAGGGAGGATACAGAGAAGACAGGGAGGATACAGAGAAAGACAGGGAGGATACAGAGATAGACAGGGGGGATACAGAGAAAGACAGTGGGGATACAGAGATAGACAGGGAGGATACAGAGATAGACAGGGGGGATACAGAGAAAGACAGTGGGGATACAGAGATAGACAGGGAGGATACAGAGAAGACAGGGAGGATACAGAGAAAGACAGGGAGGATACAGAGATAGACAGGGGGGATACAGAGAAAGACAGTGGGGATACAGAGATAGACAGGGAGGATACAGAGAAGACAGGGAGGATACAGAGAGGAGACAGGGAGGATACAGAGATAGACAGGGAGGATACAGAGATAGACAGTGGGGATACAGAGATAGACAGGGAGGATACAGAGAAGACAGGGAGGATACAGAGAGGAGACAGGGAGGATACAGAGAAAAGGACAGGGAGGATGTAAAGACAGGCAGGATACAGAGAAAGACACAGAGGATACAGAGGAAGACAGGGGGGATACAGAGCAAGACAGGGAGGATAACGGGTCAGCTGATGAAAGGAGGGATGTTTCTGGAACAAGGGCTGAATGCATCTGCTTTCATATCCCTACAGGACGTGACTGAGGACTACCGTACCGTGCCAGACGACTGAGATCAGAATTATACGGCGCTGCTACAGCAGATGTTAGATCTGCTTCAGATCAGTGGGGGCCCAGGCCCGGTCCAAGACATTTGGTCAGCGGGGGCCCAGGCCCGGTCCAAGACATTTGGTCAGCGGGGGCCCAGGCCCGGTCCAAGACATTTGGTCAGCGGGGGCCCAGGCCCGGTCCAAGACATTTGGTCAGCGGGGGCCCAGGCCCGGTCCAAGACATTTGGTCAGCGGGGGCCCAGGCCCGGTCCAAGACATTTGGTCAATGGGGGGGCCTGGTCCAAGACACTTCACAGGAAAACACTTCTAAACAGTGGCCTGGACCCAGAGAACAGAAGTGGTCCTCATTGAGAATTACTGGTTGTCAGACACATGGTTCATTTGCCAAAATGCAGTCTACAGGAAAACACAGTTCACAAGAAAAACCCATTGTAAACAGTGCACCTAATGGGAGGGGATGAACATCTCAGTTAGAAACTGATGGGAAATCTAATAGCAACAACTTGGATGGGTTGCTGACATGAATTGGTTTCAAAAAATTATACTGACTCAAGCATGTAAAGTGGTGGGTGACACCTGGATAGCCTGCCTACCGTTGACTATAGCCTACGCATTCGAATGACTGATTACAAATTGAGGTTGAGAAATAAAAACAGTAGCTCTTTTAAAAATTGTGGCAATCAAAACAGTTATAAAAAAAATGGTTGCATTTAGAATAGTAATCTGTTGTACTATGACTTGGCTTCAAAAAGCATGTTTCATTCCTGTACCAGCTTTCTGAGGAGCTGCTCTCACGCAGTCTGACAGGTGGTAGGATATTCTGCTCCTCAAACGAGTCTCTGGAGCTGCTCCACAAACTAGTCTCTACTCCTCAAACTAGTCTCTGGAGCTGCTCCTCAAACTAGTCTCTGCTCCTCAAACTAGTCTCTGGAGCTGCTCCTCAAACTAGTCTCTGCTCCTCAAACTAGTCTCTGGAGCTGCTCCTCAAACTAGTCTCTGCTCCTCAAACTAGTCTGTGGAGCTGCTCCTCAAACTAGTCTCTGGAGCTGCTCCTCAAACTAGTCTCTGCTCCTCAAACTAGTCTCAGGAGCTGCTCCTCAAACTAGTCTCTGCTCCTCAAACGAGTCTCTGGAGCTGCTCCTCAAACTAGTCTCTGCTCCTCAAACTAGTCTCAGGAGCTGCTCCTCAAACTAGTCTCTGCTCCTCAAACGAGTCTCAGGAGCTGCTCCTCAAACTAGTCTCTGCTCCTCAAACTAGTCTCTGCTCCTCAAACTAGTCTCTGGTGCTGCTCCTCAAACTAGTCTCTGGAGCTGCTCCTCAAACTAGTCTCTGGAGCTGCTCCTCAAACTAGTCTCTGGTGCTGCTCCTCAAACTAGTCTCTGGAGCTGCTCCTCAAACTAGTCTCTGCTCCTCAAACTAGTCTCTGCTCCTCAAACGAGTCTCTGGAGCTGCTCCTCAAACTAGTCTCTGCTCCTCAAACTAGTCTCTGCTCCTCAAACTAGTCTCAGGAGCTGCTCCTCAAACTAGTCTCTGCTCCTCAAACGAGTCTCTGGAGCTGCTCCTCAAACTAGTCTCTGGAGCTGCTCCTCAAACTAGTCTCTGCTCCTCAAACTAGTCTCTGCTCCTCAAACTAGTCTCAGGAGCTGCTCCTCAAACTAGTCTCTGCTCCTCAAACTAGTCTCTGCTCCTCAAACTAGTCTCTGGAGCTGCTCCTCAAACTAGTCTCTGCTCCTCAAACTAGTCTCTGCTCCTCAAACTAGTCTCTGCTCCTCAAACTAGTCTCTGGAGCTACTCCTCAAACTAGTCTCTGGAGCTGCTCCTCAAACTAGTCTCTGGAGCTGCTCCTCAAACTAGTCTCTGCTCCTCAAACTAGTCTCTGGAGCTGCTCCTCAATCTAGTCTCTGGAGCTGTTCCTCAAACTAGTCTCTGGAGCTGTTCCTCAAACTAGTCTCTGGAGCTGCTACTCAAACTAGTCTCTGGAGCTGCTCCTCAAACTAGTCTCTGCTCCTCAAACTAGTCTCTGCTCCTCAAACTAGTCTCTGCTCCTCAAACTAGTCTCTGAAGCTGCTCCTCAAACTAGTCTCTGGAGCTGCTCCTCAAACTAGTCTCTGGAGCTGCTCCTCAAACTAGTCTCTGCTCCTCAAACTAGTCTCTGGAGCTGCTCCTCAATCTAGTCTCTGGAGCTGTTCCTCAAACTAGTCTCTGGAGCTGCTACTCAAACTAGTCTCTGGAGCTGCTCCTCAAACTAGTCTCTGCTCCTCAAACTAGTCTCTGCTCCTCAAACTAGTCTCTGCTCCTCAAACTAGTCTCTGAAGCTGCTCCTCAAACTAGTATCTGGAGCTGCTCCTCAAACTAGTCTCTGGAGCTGCTCCTCAAACTAGTCTCTGGAGCTGCTCCTCAAACTAGTCTCTGCTCCTCAAACTAGTCTCTGCTCCTCAAACTAGTCTCTGGAGCTGCTCCTCAAACTAGTCTCTGGAGCTGCTCCTCAAACTAGTCTCTGGAGCTGCTACTCAAACTAGTCTCTGGAGCTGCTCCTCAAACTAGTCTCTGGAGCTGCTCCTCAAACTAGTCTCTGCTCCTCAAACTAGTCTCTGCTCCTCAAACTAGTCTCTGGAGCTGCTCCTCAAACTAGTCTCTGGAGCTGCTCCTCAAACTAGTCTCTGGAGCTGCTACTCAAAGTAGTCTCTGGAGCTGCTCCTCAAACTAGTCTCTGGAGCTGCTACTCAAACTGCTCCTCAAACTAGTCTCTGGAGCTGCTCCTCAAACTAGTCTCTGGAGCTGCTCCTCAAACTAGTCTCAGCTCCTCAAACGAGTCTCTGGAGCTGCTCCTCAAACGAGTCTCTGGAGCTGCTCCTCAAACGAGTCTCTGCTCCTCAAACTAGTCTCTGGAGCTGCTCCTCAAACTAGTCTCTGCTCCTCAAACGAGTCTCTGGAGCTGCTCCTCAAACTAGTCTCTGCTCCTCAAACTAGTCTCTGGTGCTGCTCCTCAAACTAGGCTCTGGAGCTGCTCCTCAAACTAGTCTCTGCTCCTCAAACTAGTCTCTGCTCCTCAAACTAGTCTCTGGAGCTGCTCCTCAAACTAGTCTCTGCTCCTCAAACTAGTCTCTGGAGCTGCTCCTCAAACTAGTCTCTGGAGCTGCTCCTCAAACTAGTCTCTGGAGCTGCTCCTCAAACTAGTCTCTGGTGCTGCTCCTCAAACTAGTCTCTGGTGCTGCTCCTCAAACTAGTCTCTGCTCCTCAAACTAGTCTCTGCTCCTCAAACGAGTCTCTGGAGCTGCTCCTCAAACGAGTCTCTGGAGCTGCTCCTCAAACGAGTCTCTGCTCCTCAAACTAGTCTCTGGAGCTGCTCCTCAAACTAGTCTCTGCTCCTCAAACGAGTCTCTGGAGCTGCTCCTCAAACTAGTCTCTGGTGCTGCTCCTCAAACTAGTCTCTGGAGCTGCTCCTCAAACTAGTCTCTGGAGCTGCTCCTCAAAATAGTCTCTGGAGCTGCTCCTCAAAATAGTCTCTGGAGCTGCTCCTCAAACTAGTCTCTGCTCCTCAAACTAGTCTCTGCTCCTCAAACTAGTCTCTGGTGCTGCTCCTCAAACTAGTCTCTGGAGCTGCTCCTCAAACTAGTCTCTGGAGCTGCTCCTCAAACTAGTCTCTGGAGCTGCTCCTCAAACTAGTCTCTGCTCCTCAAACGAGTCTCTGGAGCTGCTCCTCAAACTAGTCTCTGGTGCTGCTCCTCAAACTAGTCTCTGGAGCTGCTCCTCAAACTAGTCTCTGGAGCTGCTCCTCAAAATAGTCTCTGGAGCTGCTCCTCAAACTAGTCTCTGCTCCTCAAACTAGTCTCTGCTCCTCAAACTAGTCTCTGGTGCTGCTCCTCAAACTAGTCTCTGGTGCTGCTCCTCAAACTAGTCTCTGGAGCTGCTCCTCAAACTAGTCTCTGGAGCTGCTCCTCAAACTAGTCTCTGCTCCTCAAACTAGTCTCTGCTCCTCAAACTAGTCTCTGCTCCTCAAACGAGTCTCTGGAGCTGCTCCTCAAACGAGTCTCTGGAGCTGCTCCTCAAAAGAGTCTCTGCTCCTCAAACTAGTCTCTGGAGCTGCTCCTCAAACGAGTCTCTGGAGCTGCTCCTCAAACGAGTCTCTGGAGCTGCTCCTCAAACTAGTCTCTGCTCCTCAAACTAGTCTCTGCTCCTCAAACAAGTCTCTGGAGCTGCTCCTCAAACGAGTCTCTGGTGCTGCTCCTCAAACTAGTCTCTGCTCCTCAAACTAGTCTCTGCTCCTCAAACTAGTCTCTGCTCCTCAAACTAGTCTCTGAAGCTGCTCCTCAAACTAGTCTCTGGAGCTGCTCCTCAAACTAGTCTCTGGAGCTGCTCCTCAAACTAGTCTCTGGAGCTGCTACTCAAACTAGTCTCTGGAGCTGCTCCTCAAACTAGTCTCTGGAGCTGCTCCTCAAACTAGTCTCTGCTCCTCAAACTAGTCTCTGCTCCTCAAACTAGTCTCTGGAGCTGCTCCTCAAACTAGTCTCTGGAGCTGCTCCTCAAACTAGTCTCTGGAGCTGCTACTCAAAGTAGTCTCTGGAGCTGCTCCTCAAACTAGTCTCTGGAGCTGCTACTCAAACTGCTCCTCAAACTAGTCTCTGGAGCTGCTCCTCAAACTAGTCTCTGGAGCTGCTCCTCAAACTAGTCTCTGGAGCTGCTCCTCAAACTAGTCTCTGCTCCTCAAACGAGTCTCTGGAGCTGCTCCTCAAACGAGTCTCTGGAGCTGCTCCTCAAATGAGTCTCTGCTCCTCAAACTAGTCTCTGGAGCTGCTCCTCAAACTAGTCTCTGCTCCTCAAACGAGTCTCTGGAGCTGCTCCTCAAACTAGTCTCTGGAGCTGCTCCTCAAACTAGTCTCTGGAGCTGCTCCTCAAACTAGTCTCTGGAGCTGCTCCTCAAACTAGTCTCTGGTGCTGCTCCTCAAACTAGTCTCTGGAGCTGCTCCTCAAACTAGTCTCTGCTCCTCAAACGAGTCTCTGGAGCTGCTCCTCAAACTAGACTCTGGAGCTGCTCCTCAAACTAGTCTCTGGAGCTGCTCCTCAAACTAGTCTCTGGAGCTGCTCCTCAAACTAGTCTCTGGTGCTGCTCCTCAAACTAGTCTCTGGAGCTGCTCCTCAAACTAGTCTCTGCTCCTCAAACTAGTCTCTGGAGCTGCTCCTCAAACTAGTCTCTGGAGCTGCTCCTCAAAATAGTCTCTGGATCTGCTCCTCAAACTAGTCTCTGCTCCTCAAACTAGTCTCTGGAGCTGCTCCTCAAACTAGTCTCTGGAGCTGCTCCTCAAACTAGTCTCTGGAGCTGCTCCTCAAACGAGTCTCTGCTCCTCAAACTAGTCTCTGGAGCTGCTCCTCAAACTAGTCTCTGCTCCTCAAACTAGTCTCAGGAGCTGCTCCTCAAACTAGTCTCTGGTGCTGCTCCTCAAACTAGTCTCTGGAGCTGCTCCTCAAACTAGTCTCTGGAGCTGCTCCTCAAAATAGTCTCTGGAGCTGCTCCTCAAACGAGTCTCTGGAGCTGCTCCTCAAAAGAGTCTCTGCTCCTCAAACTAGTCTCTGGAGCTGCTCCTCAAACGAGTCTCTGGAGCTGCTCCTCAAACGAGTCTCTGGAGCTGCTCCTCAAACTAGTCTCTGCTCCTCAAACTAGTCTCTGCTCCTCAAACTAGTCTCTGGAGCTGCTCCTCAAACTAGTCTCTGGAGCTGCTCCTCAAACGAGTCTCTGCTCCTCAAACTAGTCTCTGGAGCTGCTCCTCAAACTAGTCTCTGCTCCTCAAACGAGTCTCTGGAGCTGCTCCTCAAACTAGTCTCTGGTGCTGCTCCTCAAACTAGTCTCTGGAGCTGCTCCTCAAACTAGTCTCTGGAGCTGCTCCTCAAAATAGTCTCTGGAGCTGCTCCTCAAAATAGTCTCTGGAGCTGCTCCTCAAACTAGTCTCTGCTCCTCAAACTAGTCTCTGCTCCTCAAACTAGTCTCTGGTGCTGCTCCTCAAACTAGTCTCTGGTGCTGCTCCTCAAACTAGTCTCTGGAGCTGCTCCTCAAACTAGTCTCTGGAGCTGCTCCTCAAACTAGTCTCTGCTCCTCAAACTAGTCTCTGCTCCTCAAACTAGTCTCTGCTCCTCAAACGAGTCTCTGGAGCTGCTCCTCAAACGAGTCTCTGGAGCTGCTCCTCAAAAGAGTCTCTGCTCCTCAAACTAGTCTCTGGAGCTGCTCCTCAAACGAGTCTCTGGAGCTGCTCCTCAAACGAGTCTCTGGAGCTGCTCCTCAAACTAGTCTCTGCTCCTCAAACAAGTCTCTGGAGCTGCTCCTCAAACGAGTCTCTGGTGCTGCTCCTCAAACTAGTCTCTGCTCCTCAAACTAGTCTCTGCTCCTCAAACTAGTCTCTGCTCCTCAAACTAGTCTCTGCTCCTCAAACTAGTCTCTGAAGCTGCTCCTCAAACTAGTCTCTGGAGCTGCTCCTCAAACTAGTCTCTGGAGCTGCTCCTCAAACTAGTCTCTGGAGCTGCTACTCAAACTAGTCTCTGGAGCTGCTCCTCAAACTAGTCTCTGGAGCTGCTCCTCAAACTAGTCTCTGCTCCTCAAACTAGTCTCTGCTCCTCAAACTAGTCTCTGGAGCTGCTCCTCAAACTAGTCTCTGGAGCTGCTCCTCAAACTAGTCTCTGGAGCTGCTACTCAAAGTAGTCTCTGGAGCTGCTCCTCAAACTAGTCTCTGGAGCTGCTACTCAAACTGCTCCTCAAACTAGTCTCTGGAGCTGCTCCTCAAACTAGTCTCTGGAGCTGCTCCTCAAACTAGTCTCTGGAGCTGCTCCTCAAACTAGTCTCTGCTCCTCAAACGAGTCTCTGGAGCTGCTCCTCAAACGAGTCTCTGGAGCTGCTCCTCAAATGAGTCTCTGCTCCTCAAACTAGTCTCTGGAGCTGCTCCTCAAACTAGTCTCTGCTCCTCAAACGAGTCTCTGGAGCTGCTCCTCAAACTAGTCTCTGGAGCTGCTCCTCAAACTAGTCTCTGGAGCTGCTCCTCAAACTAGTCTCTGGAGCTGCTCCTCAAACTAGTCTCTGGTGCTGCTCCTCAAACTAGTCTCTGGAGCTGCTCCTCAAACTAGTCTCTGCTCCTCAAACGAGTCTCTGGAGCTGCTCCTCAAACTAGACTCTGGAGCTGCTCCTCAAACTAGTCTCTGGAGCTGCTCCTCAAACTAGTCTCTGGAGCTGCTCCTCAAACTAGTCTCTGGTGCTGCTCCTCAAACTAGTCTCTGGAGCTGCTCCTCAAACTAGTCTCTGCTCCTCAAACTAGTCTCTGGAGCTGCTCCTCAAACTAGTCTCTGGAGCTGCTCCTCAAAATAGTCTCTGGATCTGCTCCTCAAACTAGTCTCTGGTGCTGCTCCTCAAACTAGTCTCTGGAGCTGCTCCTCAAACTAGTCTCTGGAGCTGCTCCTCAAACTAGTCTCTGGAGCTGCTCCTCAAACGAGTCTCTGCTCCTCAAACTAGTCTCTGGAGCTGCTCCTCAAACTAGTCTCTGCTCCTCAAACTAGTCTCAGGAGCTGCTCCTCAAACTAGTCTCTGGAGCTGCTCCTCAAACTAGTCTCTGGAGCTGCTCCTCAAACTAGTCTCTGGAGCTGCTCCTCAAACTAGTCTCTGGAGCTGCTACTCAAACTGCTCCTCAAACTAGTCTCTGGAGCTGCTACTCAAACTGCTCCTCAAACTAGTCTCTGGAGCTGCTCCTCAAACTAGTCTCTGGAGCTGCTCCTCAAACTAGTCTCTGGAGCTGCTCCTCAAACTAGTCTCTGGAGCTGCTCCTCAAACTAGTCTCTGCTCCTCAAACGAGTCTCTGGAGCTGCTCCTCAAACTAGTCTCTACTCCTCAAACTAGTCTCTGGAGCTGCTCCTCAAACTGGTCTCTGGAGCTGCTCCTCAAACTAGTCTCTGCTCCTCAAACTAGTCTCTGGTGCTGCTCCTCAAACTAGTCTCTGGAGCTGCTCCTCAAACTAGTCTCTGGAGCTGCTCCTCAAACTAGTCTCTGGAGCTGCTCCTCAAACTAGTCTCTGGTGCTGCTCCTCAAACTAGTCTCTGGAGCTGCTCCTCAAACTAGTCTCTGCTCCTCAAACTATCCTCTGCTCCTCAAACTATCCTCTGCTCCTCAAACTATCCTCTGCTCCTCAAACTAGTCTCTGGAGCTGCTCCTCAAACTATCCTCTGCTCCTCAAACTAGTCTCTGGAGCTGCTCCTCAAACTAGTCTTTGGAGCTGCTCCTCAAACTAGTCTCTGGAGCTGCTCCTCAAACTAGTCTCTGCTCCCCAAACTAGTCTCTGAAGCTGCTCCTCAAACTAGTCTCTGCTCGTCAAACTAGTCTCTGGTGCTGCTCCTCAAACTAGTCTCTGCTCCTCAAACTAGTCTCTGGAGCTGCTCCTCAAACTAGTCTCTGCTCCTCAAACTAGTCTCTGCTCCTCAAACTAGTCTCTGCTCCTCAAACTAGTCTCTGCTCCTCAAACTAGTCTCTGCTCCTCAAACTAGTCTCTGCTCCTCAAACTAGTCTCTGCTCCTCAAACTAGTCTCTGGAGCTGCTCCTCAAACTAGTCTCTGGAGCTGCTCCTCAAACTAGTCTCTGGAGCTGCTCCTCAAACTAGTCTCTGCTCCTCAAACTAGTCTCTGGAGCTGCTCCTCAAACTAGTCTCTGCTCCTCAAACTAGTCTCTGCTCCTCAAACTAGTCTCTGCTCCTCAAACTAGTCTCTGCTCCTCAAACTAGTCTCTGCTCCTCAAACTAGTCTCTGCTCCTCAAACTAGTCTCTGCTCCTCAAACTAGTCTCTGGAGCTGCTCCTCAAACTAGTCTCTGGAGCTGCTCCTCAAACTAGTCTCTGGAGCTGCTCCTCAAACTAGTCTCTGCTCCTCAAACTAGTCTCTGGAGCTGCTCCTCAAACTAGTCTCTGCTCCTCAAACTAGTCTCTGCTCCTCAAACTAGTCTCTGCTCCTCAAACTAGTCTCTGGAGCTGCTCCTCAAACTAGTCTCTGGAGCTGCTCCTCAAACTAGTCTCTGGAGCTGCTCCTCAAACTAGTCTCTGGAGCTGCTCCTCAAACTAGTCTCTGGAGCTGCTCCTCAAACTAGTCTCTGCTCCTCAAACTAGTCTCTGCTCCTCAAACTAGTCTCTGCTCCTCAAACTAGTCTCTGGAGCTGCTCCTCAAACTAGTCTCTGGAGCTGCTCCTCAAACTAGTCTCTGGAGCTGCTCCTCAAACTAGTCTCTGGAGCTGCTCCTCAAACTAGTCTCTGCTCCTCAAACTAGTCTCTGCTCCTCAAACTAGTCTCTGCTCCTCAAACTAGTCTCTGGAGCTGCTCCTCAAACTAGTCTCTGCTCCTCAAACGAGTCTCTGCTCCTCAAACGAGTCTCTGCTCCTCAAACGAGTCTCTGCTCCTCAAACGAGTCTCTGCTCCTCAAACTAGTCTCTGCTCCTCAAACTAGTCTCTGCTCCTCAAACTAGTCTCTGCTCCTCAAACTAGTCTCTGCTCCTCAAACTAGTCTCTGCTCCTCAAACTAGTCTCTGCTCCTCAAACTAGTCTCTGCTCCTCAAACTAGTCTCTGGAGCTGCTCCTCAAACTAGTCTCTGCTCCTCAAACTAGTCTCTGGAGCTGCTCCTCAAACTAGTCTCTGCTCCTCAAACTAGTCTCTGCTCCTCAAACTAGTCTCTGCTCCTCAAACTAGTCTCTGCTCCTCAAACTAGTCTCTGCTCCTCAAACTAGTCTCTGGAGCTGCTCCTCAAACTAGTCTCTGGAGCTGCTCCTCAAACTAGTCTCTGGAGCTGCTCCTCAAACTAGTCTCTGGAGCTGCTCCTCAAACTAGTCTCTGCTCCTCAAACTAGTCTCTGCTCCTCAAACTAGTCTCTGGAGCTGCTCCTCAAACTAGTCTCTGCTCCTCAAACTAGTCTCTGCTCCTCAAACTAGTCTCTGCTCCTCAAACTAGTCTCTGGAGCTGCTCCTCAAACTAGTCTCTGGAGCTGCTCCTCAAACTAGTCTCTGGAGCTGCTCCTCAAACTAGTCTCTGCTCCTCAAACTAGTCTCTGCTCCTCAAACTAGTCTCTGCTCCTCAAACTAGTCTCTGCTCCTCAAACTAGTCTCTGCTCCTCAAACTAGTCTCTGCTCCTCAAACTAGTCTCTGCTCCTCAAACTAGTCTCTGCTCCTCAAACTAGTCTCTGCTCCTCAAACTAGTCTCTGCTCCTCAAACTAGTCTCTGCTCCTCAAACTAGTCTCTGGTGCTGCTCCTCAAACTAGTCTCTGGAGCTGCTCCTCAAACTAGTCTCTGGAGCTGCTCCTCAAACTGGTCTCTGGAGCTGCTACTCAAACTAGTCTCTGCTCCTCAAACTGGTCTCTGGAGCTGATCCTCAAACTAGTCTCTGCTCCTCAAACTAGTCTCTGGAGCTGCTCCTCAAACTAGTCTCTGCTCCTCAAACTAGTCTCTGCTCCTCAAACTAGTCTCTGCTACTCAAACTAGTCTCTGCTCCTCAAACTGGTCTCGGAGCTGCTCCTCAAACTAGTCTCTGCTCCTCAAACTAGTCTCTGCTCCTCAAACTAGTCTCTGCTCCTCAAACTAGTCTCTGCTCCTCAAACTAGTCTCTGCTCCTCAAACTAGTCTCTGCTCCTCAAACTAGTCTCTGGAGCTGCTCCTCAAACTGGTCTCTGAATACACTGTGTATGTGTGACAAATAAGTAGCATGACTAATAAACACACACGCGCCAATTTAATTCCACAAATTATGCAAATGAACCCGGGTAACATCCTTCGTCCAGAAAAAAAAATTATATCTAGAGCTGTAGACTGAAGTAGAAACGGTTGTCCATAATCAAGGTTAGTGAACGCTGTTCTCATGTCCAGAAGCCATTTTCGGTCATAGGAAATGAAGGCGGAGACATGTGCAGTTAAACTGAACAAAAATATTGAACCCCCCCGCTTTGGGGCAATAACAGTAAAGGAGGGAGGACATACCGGGCAGACCAGGGGTCGTGTCCCAGATGGAACCAGATGGAACCCTACAGAGCCCCATCAATAGGAGTGCACTATATTGGCGAATAGGGTTCAATTTGGGACGCGTGGCAACAGTGGTTCCCAGCTCCCACTCCTTGTGGAATGTGTTAGAATGTTAGACAGACAGGCAGGAAGGCTGTTTCAAGACACGACTCAGACTCCTCATTCCACTTCCTGGCAGTCTCTGCTTGGTTAGCCCTGGTAGGGTCAGGCAGCAGCACACTAATCATGGCAGCTCTGCTCTTGAACAAGGTATCTAATTGCACTGAGTAGTTTTATTGTCCCCAGATTAAACGGTACTGTATCGTAGACCACCCTGGTGTTACGGCCGAGAACAGGAATAAGTGACTGGGCAGAGACATCAAACGAGGAAAAGGACAATATAGGAATATGGAGGAATCCTATTACACAGGATCCGCCACCCACCACATGTGGCAGGGGGCTCAGGTCCATCATGATTTACAAAGGAAGACCCAACCGTGATCTGCCCAACGTTGCCTCTCTATCAACACAACGCATTTTTATGCACGACTTTGACACAAACAAAGAGCGGGTGTCGTCACTGACCCAGATGATTTGAACTCGCTCGGAGGCAGACGTCTTTAAATCAGGTCAACACCCGCAAGGCCCCAGAGGTTTTCCTGGCAGCGTTGTCAGAGCAAGCAAATTCACAGTCATTTTCAACCTCTCCTTGTCCCAGTCTGTAATCCCACATGTTTTAAGATGACCACCATCATTCCTGTTCCTAAGAACTCTTAGGCGTCATGCCACAATAACTACGTTATTAATTCATTATTAATTCATATTAATATACATTATTAACATTAATTAATAAAACGTGCCCTGTAGCACTCACATCTGTAATCATGAAGTGCTTTGAGGAGCTGGTCATGGATCACAGTAACTCCATCATCCCAGACTCCCTGAACCCACTCCAACACCTACCCAACAGATCCATAGACTATATCAAATGCTCCCCTCACCCACTTAGATTATGTGGAATACCTATGTGGGAATGCTGTTCATGGACTACAGCTCGACGTTCAACACCACTATATGAGTCCAACCTCGTCGCCAAGCGTAGGACTCTGGGTCTGAACAACTGGATCCTGGACTTCCTGACGGGCCGACCCCCAGGTGAAGGGTACACAACACCTCCGCCGCGCTGACCCTCGACACAGGAGTCCCACAGGGGTGTGTGCTTATAAATAACAAACAAAATAGATACAATAACTATAATAGTCTGTATCTATATTGACATATTATTTTATTATTATTATTTATGTTATTAGTTATTAGTTATATACAGATGTTAATATATAAATATAGATAATAAAATATATAAATATATATCTAGATAACACGTACATGGTTAGCAGATGTTAATGCGAGTGTAGCGAAATGCTTGTGCTTCTAGTTCCGACAATGCAGTGATAACCAACAAGTAATCTAACTAACAATTCCAAAACTACTGTCTTATACACAGTGTAAGGGGATAAGGAATATGTACATAAGGATATATGAATGAGTGATGGTACAGAGCAGCATACAGTAGATGGTATCGAGTACAGTATATACATATGAGATGAGTATGTAGACAAAGTAAACAAAGTGGCATAGTTAAAGTGGCTAGTGATACATGTATTACATAAGGATGCAGTCGATGATGTAGAGTACAGTATATACATATGCATATGAGATGAATAATGTAGGGTAAGTAACATTATATAAGGTAGCATTGTTTAAAGTGGCTAGTGATACATGTATTACATAAGGATGCAGTCGATGATGTAGAGTACAGTATATACATATGCATATGAGATGAATAATGTAGGGTAAGTAACATTATATAAGGTAGCATTGTTTAAAGTGGCTAGTGATACATGTATTACATAAGGATGCAGTCGATGATGTAGAGTACAGTATATACATATGCATATGAGATGAATAATGTAGGGTAAGTAACATTATATAAGGTAGCATTGTTTAAAGTGGCTAGTGATACATGTATTACATAAGGATGCAGTCGATGATGTAGAGTACAGTATATATATATGCATATGAGATGATGCTTCTAGTTCCGACAGTGCAGTAATATCTAACAAGTAATCCAAAACGACCTAATACACACAAATCTGAAGGGATGAATATCTATATATATAGATGCTATAAAATACAGTATATAAACTTTGCAGCAAAAAAAACATCCTCTCACTGTCAACTGCGTTCATTTTCAGCAAACTTAACATGTGTAAATATTTGTACGAACATAACAAGATTCAACAACTGAGACATAAACTGAACAACTTACACAAACATGTGACTAACAGAAATTGAACGTGTCACGCCTTGGTCTTAGTATTTTGTGTTTTCTTTCTTTATTTGGTCAGGCCAGGGTGTGACATGGGTTATTGTGGTGTGTTTTTTGTTTTGGGGTTTTGTGGGGTGTCTAATTAGTCTACGGCTGCCTGAGGCGGTTCTCAATCAGAGTCAGGTGATTATTCATTGTCTCTGATTGGGAGCCATATTTAGGCAGCCATATTCTGTGAGTGTTTGGTGGGTGATTGTTCCTGTCTTTGTGTTTGCACCAGATAGGGCTGTTTGGTGGGTGATTGTTCCTGTCTTTGTGTTTGCACCAGATAGGGCTGTTTGGTGGGTGATTGTTCCCGTCTTTGCACCAGATAGGGCTGTTTGCTGGGTGATTGTTCCTGTCTTTGGGTTTGCACCAGATAGGGCTGTTTGGTGGGTGATTGTTCCTGTCTTTGGGTTTGCACCAGATAGGGCTGTTTGGTGGGTGATTGTTCCTGTCTTTGTGTTTGCACCAGATAGGGCTGTTTGGTGGGTGACTGTTCCTGTCTTTGTGTTTGCACCAGATAGGGCTGTTTGGTGGGTGATTGTTCCTGTCTTTGGGTTTGCACCAGATAGGGCTGTTTGGTGGGTGATTGTTCCTGTCTTTGGGTTTGCACCAGATAGGGCTGTTTGGTGGGTGATTGTTCCTGTCTTTGGGTTTGCACCAGATAGGGCTGTTTGGTGGGTGATTGTTCCCGTCTTTGGGTTTGCACCAGATAGGGCTGTTTGGTGGGTGATTGTTCCCGTCTTTGGGTTTGCACCAGATAGGGCTGTTTGGTGGGTGATTGTTCCTGTCTTTGGGTTTGCACCAGATAGGGCTGTTTGGTGGGTGATTGTTCCTGTCTTTGGGTTTGCACCAGATAGGGCTGTTTGGTGGGTGATTGTTCCTGTCTTTGGGTTTGCACCAGATAGGGCTGTTTGGTGGGTGATTGTTCCCGTCTTTGGGTTTGCACCAGATAGGGCTGTTTGGTGGGTGATTGTTCCTGTCTCGGTTTTCACTTTTCATTGTATTGTTTGTTCCTTCATTAAAATATTATGAATCATCATCACACTGCATTTTGGTCCGATCCTTGTTCTACCTCTTCAGAGGAGGAGATAGAAGAACGCCGTTACAGTGTCCCTGAACAAAAAGGGGGGGTGGGGTCGAAATCAAATGTAACAGTCAGTATCTGGTGTGGCCAACAGCTGCATTAAGTACTGCAGTGCATCTCCTCCTCGTGGACTGCATCAGATTTGCCAGTTCTTGCTGTGAGATGTTAACCCACTCTTCCACCAAGGCACCTGCAAATTCCCGGACATTTCTGGGGGGAAATGCCCTAGCCAGACGTGCTCAATGGGATTGAGATCCGGGCTCTTCGCTGGCCATGGCAGAACACTGACATTCCTGTCTTGCAGGAAATCACACACAGAACGAGCAGTATGGCTGGTGGAAATGTCATGCTGGAGGGTCATGTCAGGATGAGCCTGCAGGAAGGGTACCACATGAGGGAGGATGTCTTCCCTGTAACGCACAGCGTTGATTGCCTGCAATGACAACAAGCTCAGTCCGATGATGCTGTGACACACTGCCCCAGACCGTGACGGACCCTCCACCTCCAAAATCGATCCCGCTCCAGAGTACAGGCCTCGGTGTAACGCTCATTTCTTTGACGATAAACGCGAATCCGACCATCACCCCTGGTGAGACAAAACTACGACTCGTCAGTGAAGAGCACTTTTTGCCAGTCCTGTCTGGTCCAGCGATGGTGGGTTTCTGCCCATAGGCAACGTTGTTGCCGGTGATTTTTCTGGTGAGGACCTGCCTTACAACAGGCCTACCAGCCTTCAGTCTAGCCTCTCTCAGCCTATTGCTGACAGTCTGAGCACTCGGGCAGTTGTTGTTGCAATTCTGTTCCTGTCCCGCAGGTGTGATGTTCAGATGAACCGATCCTGTGCAGGTGTTGTTACTCGTGGTCTGCCACGGTGAGGACGATCAGTTGTCCATACGGTCTCACAGTACGGACAAGTTATTGCCCTGGCCACATCTACAGTCCTCATGCCTCCTTGCAGCATAACTAAAGCACATTCGCACAGATGAGCAGGGACCCTGGGCATCTTTCTTTTGGTGTTTTTCAGAGTCAGTAGAAAGGCCTTTATAGTGTCCTAAGTTTTCATAACTGTGACCTTAATTGCCTACCGTCTGTAAGCTGTTAGTGTCTTAACGACCGTTCCACAGGTGCGTGTTCATTAATTGTTCATGACTCATTGAACGAGCTTGGGAACAGTGTTTAAACCCTTTACAATGAAGATCTGTGAAGTTTCGGATTTCTACGAATTATCTTTGAAAGACAGGGTCCTGAAAAAGTCCTGAAAAATGGACGTTTATTTTTTTTGCTGAGTTTATATCTGAGTAAAGATTAAAAACATTAAACATTAAAAAGTGGCATCGTTTAACGTGACGAGTGATCCAGTGGCCAGTGATTGGGTCAGCATTCTCTCCGAGTTAGTGATGTTAGTGGTGGCTGTTTAGCAGTCTGATGGCCTTGAGATAGAAGCTGTTACATTAGGTATTGCTCTTGTCCAGATGGGGTAGGGCAGAGTGATGGCGATTGCATCGTCTGTGGATCTGTTGGGGCGGTATGCAAACTGAAGTGGGTCTAAGGTAGCCAGTAAGGTGGAGGTGATATGATCCTTGACTAGTCTCTCAAAGCATTTTATGATTACAGACTTGAGTGCTACGGGGCGGTAGTCATTTATTTCAGTTTCTTTGCCTTCTTTGGTACAGGAACAATGGTAGCCATCTTTAAGCATGTGGGGACAGCAGACTGGAATAGGGAGCGATTGAAAATGTCCGTAAACACACCAGCCAGCTGGTCTGTCCATGCTCTGAGGACGCGGCTAGGGATGCCGTCTAGGCCAGCAGCCTTGCGAGGGTTAACACGCTTAAAATGTTTTACTCACGTCAGCCACGGAGGCACTGTATTATCCTCAAAGCAAAGAAGGTGTTTAGTTTGTCTGGAAGCATGACGTTAGTGACGTTAGTGTCCCTGGTGGTTTTCTTTTTGTAGTCCGTGATTTCCTGTAGTCCCTGCCACATACGTCTTGTGTCTGAGCCGTTGGATTGCGACTCCACTTTGTCCCTGTACCGGCATTTCGCATATGTGATTGCTTTGCGGAGTGAATAACTACACTGTTCATATTCTGCCATATTCCCA
Source organism: Oncorhynchus gorbuscha (assembly GCF_021184085.1). Lineage (NCBI taxonomy): Eukaryota > Metazoa > Chordata > Actinopteri > Salmoniformes > Salmonidae > Oncorhynchus > Oncorhynchus gorbuscha. Next base: position 118,488,376 of record NC_060173.1, on the reverse strand, counting down.
GACCTCTTTCCATGGTTAAATGCGGTTGTTCGCACTTTCAGTTCTGCCGCAATCCAGCCACGGTTTCTGGTAGGTTTTAATAGTCTTAGTAGGTACAACATCACCATCTTACAAACTCACTCACCGAGTCAGCGTATAGGTCAATGTTGTTTTCTGAGGCTGACCAGAACATATTTCAGTCAGCGTGATCGAAACAATCTTGAAGCGTGGATTCCAATTGGTCAGACCTGCTTTGAATGGTTCTAGTCACTGGTACATCCTGTTTGAGTTTCTGCCAATTAAGACGGTGGGAGAAAGATGGCGTCGTGGTCGGATTTGCCGAAGGGAGAGCGGGGGATGCATCTCGGAAGGTAGAGTGCATTGCTCCCACACGCAGTGCAATCAATATGCTGATATAATTAAGGTATCCTTCTGCTCAAATTTGCTTTGTTAAAATCCCCATATCCCCAGGCCTCAGGATATTGTTTCCAGTTTACATAGAGTTCAGTGTAGTTCCTTGAGCGCCGTCTTGTTGTCTACTTGAGGGGGAATGTACACAGCCGTGACGATAACTGACGGGAATTATCTGGGGAGTTAATTGATTGTAAGGAATTCTAGGTTGGGTGAGCAGAAGGATTTGAGTTCCTGTATGTTATGATTACACCATTAGTCGTTAATCATGAAGCACACACTTCCCAGAGAGGTGTTTCTCTTTGTCGGAGAGAAACATGGAGTGAAGAAGAGAAGGAGAAGCCCGGTGGCTGAACCGATTCCGACAACATATCCTGAGAGAGCCATCCTTCCGTGAAACAGAGAATGTTACAATGTTAGGACCTGCGCCACAGGAAGCGGGGCAGGTCCTAATCCATGCACTTGTCATCTCCCGTCTGGATTACTGCAACTCGCTGTTGGCTGGGCTCCCTGCCTGTGCCATTAAACCCCTACAACTCATCCAGAACGCCGCAGCCCGTCTGGTGTTCAACCTTCCCAAGTTCTCTCACGTCACCCCGCTCCTCCGCTCTCTCCACTGGCTTCCAGTTGAAGCTCGCATCCGCTACAAGACCATGGTGCTTGCCTACGGAGCTGTGAGGGGAACGGCACCTCAGTACCTCCAGGCTCTGATCAGGCCCTACACCCAAACAAGGGCACTGCGTTCATCCACCTCTGGCCTGCTCGCCTCCCTACCACTGAGGAAGTACAGTTCCCGCTCAGCCCAGTCAAAACTGTTCGCTGCTCTGGCCCCCCAATGGTGGAACAAACTCCCTCACGACGCCAGGACAGCGGAGTCAATCACCACCTTCCGGAGACACCTGAAACCCCACCTCTTTAAGGAATACCTAGGATAGGATAAAGTAATCCTTCTCACCTCCCCCCCTTTAAGATTTAGATGCACTATTGTAAAGTGACTGTTCCACTGGATGTCATAAGATGAATGCACCAAT